>NW_021703773.1:16986066-17120793 GCF_005190385.1 Monodon monoceros
CTCCATGTATTTGTGTTTTTTATGTTTTTTCCCTGTAATTGATTTCTTATCTCATAGCATTGAGGTCAGTAAAGATACTTGATATGATTCCAGTTTTCTTAAATTTACTGAGGCTTGATTTATGACACAAGATGTGATCTATCCTGGAGAATGTTTTGTTTGCACTTGAGAAGAAAGTGTAATCTGCTGTTTTGGGAAGGAATATCATATAATTATCAATTAAACCTATCTGGTTTATTGTGTCATTTAAAGCTTCTGTTTACTTATTTATTTCCTGTTTGGATGATATTTCCATCGGTGTCAGTGAGGTGTTGAAGTCCCGCACTATTATTTTCCTCTTTTATAGCTGTTAGCAGTTGCCTTATGAATTGAGCTGCTCCTATGTTAGGTGCATATATATTTATAATTGTTAAATGTTCTTCTTATATTGATCCCTTGATCATTGTGCAGTGTCCTTCCATGTCTCTTGTAATATTCTTTATTTTAAAGTCTATTTTATCTGATATGAGTATTGCTACTCCAGCTTTCTTTTGATTTCCGTTTGCATGGAATATCTTTTTCCATCCCCTCACTTTCAGTCTGTATGTGTCCCTATGTCTGAAGTGGGTCTCTTGTAGGCAGCATATATATGGGTCTTGTTTTTGTATCCATTCAGCAAGCCTTTGACTTTTGGTTGTTGCATTTAATCCATTCATGTTTAGGGTAATTATCGATATGTATGTTCCTATGACCAGTTTCTTAATTGTTTTGGGCTTGTTATTGTAGGTCCTTTTCTTCTCTTATGTTTCCCACTTACAGAAGTTCCTTTAGCATTTGTTGTAGAGCTGGTTTGGTGGTGCTGAATTCTCTTATCTTTTGTTTGTCTGTAAAGCTTTTGATTTCTCCATCAAATCTGAATCAGATCCTTGCCGGGTAAGTACTCTTGGTTGTAGGTTCTTCCCTTTCATCACTTTAAGTATATCATGCCACTCCCTTCTGGCTTGTAGAGTTTCTGCTGAGAAATCAGCTGTTAACCTTATGGGAGTTCCCTTGTATGTTATTTGTCATTTTTCTCTTGCTGCTTTCAATAATTTTTTGTCTTTAATTTTTGCCAATTTGATTACTTTTGCCAATTAATTGCCAATTATTTGATGTGTCTCAGTGTGTTTCTCCTTGGGTTTATCCTGTATGGGGCTCTCTGTGCTTCCTGGACTTGGGTGGCTATTTACTTTCCCATGTTAGGGAAGTTTTCGACTATAATCTCTTCAAATATTTTTTCAGGTCCTTTCTCTCTCTCTTCTCCTTCTGGGACCTCTACAATGCAAATGTTGTTGCATTTAATGCTGTCCCACAGGTCTCTTAGGCTGTCTTCATTTCTTTTCATTCTTTTTTCTTTATTCTGTTCTGCAGCAGTGAATTCCACCATTCTGTCTTCCAGGTCACTTATCCGTTCTTCTGCCTCAGTTATTCTGCTATTGATTCCTTCTAATGTAGTTTTCATTTCAGTTATTGTATTGTTCATCTCTCTCTGTTTGTTCTTTAATTCTTCTAGGTCTTTATTAAACATTTCTTGCATCTTCTCGATATTTGCCTCCCTTGTTTTTCTGAGGCCATGGATCATCTTCACTCTCATTATTCTGAATTCTTTTTCTGGAAGGTTGCCTATCTCCACTTCATTTAGTTGTTTTTCTGGGGGTTTATCTTGTTCCTTCATCTGGTGCATAGCCCTCTGTCTTTTCATCTTGTCTATCTTTCTGTGAATGTGGTTTTTGTTCCACAGGCTACAGGATTATATTTCTTCTTGCTTCTGCTGTCTGCCCTCTGGTAGATGAAGCTCTCTGAGAGGTTTGTGGAAGTTTCCTGATGGGAGGGACTGGTAGTGGGTAGGGCTGGTTGTTCCTCTGGGGGTCAGAGCTCAGTAAAACTTTAATCTGCTTATATCTTGATGGGTGGGGCTGGGTTCCCTCCCTGTTGACTGTTTGGCCTGAGACAACCCAACACTGGAGCCTACCCAGGCTCTTTGTTGGGGCCAATGGCAGACTCTTGGAGGGCTCACGCCAAGGAGTATTTCCCAGAACTTCTGCTGCCAGTGTCCTTGTCCTCAAATTGAGACACAGCCACCCACCGCCTCTGCAGGAGACCCTCCAATACTAGCAGGTAGGTCTCGTTCAGTCTCCTATGGGGTCACTGCTCCTTCCCCTGGTTCCCAATGAACACATTACTTTGTGCCCTCCAAGAGTGGAGTCTCTGTTTTCCCCAGTCCTGTCGAAGTCCTGCAATCAAATCCCACTAGCCTTCAAAGTCTGATTCTCTAGGAATTCCTCCTCCTACTGCTGGACCCCCAGGTTCGGAAGCCTGACGTGGGGCTCAGAACCTTCACTCCAGTGGGTGGACTTCTGTGGTATAAGTGTTCTTCAGTTCATGAGTTACCCACTCAGCAGTTATGCAATTTGATTTTATTGTGATTGCACCCCTCCTACCATCTCATTATGGCTTCTCCTTTGTCTTTGGATGTGGGGTATATTTTTTGGTGAGTTCCAGTGTCTTTCTGTCGATGATTGTTCAGCAATTAGTTGTGGTTCCAGTGTTCTCACAAGAGGGAGAGCACGTCCTTCTACTCCGCCATCTTGAACCAAACTCCTCTCTTCTTTTCTAATATACACATTGAATGCTATAAATTTCCTATAAACAGTTTTTTCTGTGTCCCACAAATTTTGATGCTGTCATTTCATTTTCATTTAGTTCAGAATGTTTTATTTCTCCTGAGATTTCTTCTTTGACCCATGTATTATTTAGAAGTGTGTTTTTTCACCTCCAACTATTTTGAGCTTTTCCAGTTAACATTATTGACTTCTAGTTTAATTCCATTTTGGTCTGAGAGCAGACATTGTAAGATTTCTATTTTTTTTAATTTGTCTAGTTATGTTTTATGACCCACAATGTGGTCTAACTCAGTGAGTGTTTCACGTGAGCTTGAGAAGAATGTGTACTCTTCTGATGTTGCATGAAATAATCTATAAACTATGTCCAGTGAGTTATGGTGTTGTTGAGTTCAACTATGTCTTTACTGATTTTCTACTTGCTGAATCTGTCCCTTTCCGATAGAGGGGTGTTGGCATCCAACTATAATAGTGGATTCATCTATTATTTCTCTTGCAGTTCTATCAACTTTTGCCTCACATAGTTTGATGCTCTGTTGTTAAGTATATACACATTAAGGGTCATTATGTCTTCTTAGAGAATTAACCCCTTCATCCTTATGTAATGCCCTTCTTTGTCCCTGATAACTTTCCTTACTTTGAAATCTGCCCTGTCTGATATTAATATAGTTACTCCTGCTTTCTTTTGGTTAGCATTAGCATGGTATATTTTTTCCATCCATCCATTAACTTTTTTAATCTATGTATGTCTTTATATTTAAAATGGGTTTTCTATAGACAACATACTGTTGGATTTTGCTTTTTGATCCACTATGACAATCTCTGTCTTTTAACTGGTGCATTTAGACCAATGTTCAAAATGTTCAAAAGATTTGGATTAATATCTACCACACCTATTACTGTTTTCTATGAGTTGACCTTGTTGTGTGTTCCTGTTTTTGTCTTCCATTCTTTTCCTGCCTTTTATGGTTTAGTTGAACATTTTTTTATTACATTTTCCTATAATTTTTTAGTTTACAGTTTACTTCTTTTGTTAGTTTTTTAAATGGTTGCCCTAGAGTTTATCATATACATTTACAGCTTATCAATAACACTATACCACTTTACAGGTTGTATCTTATAATTTTAAAAGATCCTAATTTTTCCCTCCTTCCCTGTATATATAAGCATGCATAATTGAAACACTGTTGCTATTAGTATTTAGCTATCTATTAGAACAACTTAAAATAGAAAAACAAAAGTGTTTATTTTTGCTTAAATCTTCTCAGTGATCTTTCTTTCTTTATGTAGATCTGAGTTTCTGATCCATATTATTTTCCTCTCTCTGAAGAACTTTTAATATTAAGTGCAAGACAGGTCTACTGGCAACAAATTTCCTAGCATTTATTAAACCAGGATTCTTCCTGTATCCTGTAAGTTTTATGGGATTAAATATATGGATAAAGCATGCCTGCATGGTTATAATTTGTCACTTCCATACCCATCATTTTTTGAGAGCTGTACCCACCTAATGAATCTAGAATGTGATACGTGGGATTTGGAGACCAGGTAGTAATATGTTTTTGCGGGAGAAAAATGGCTACTCTGCTTTTTCATTTGCTATAGACTTTGAATTTTTGGATAAACTGCAGACAGAAATAGAGACACAAAGTAAATTTCTACCTACTTGATGTTGGTGTAGCATTGCTGACCTACCAATTTCACTTTCATTCTACTGGCATTGGGGTTAATGGAAATTTCCCTAGATACCATTTGAAACAGGAAGCCTGTCTTCAGTTCTCAGCAAACAATCTCTTTGGCAGTGGCTTCTTGACCTTAAGTCTGTTTATCTTATTACAAGACAAATTTGTGCTGCCCCTTTGAAATCATCTTCTAATAAAGAAACTAAGCACTACAACCACCTCACAATGGTAAAACACAAATCAGTTTCATTTAACAGCAGTGTTGTTGAAATTGGTAAATTCCCGGGGAGAAAGGAATCTTTTGTCCCCTTCAAGATTCTTTTTCTTATTTTGATTAATACCTTACCTAAATATCCAGAATAAGGGCAGAAGCGAGGACATCCAAGAAGGGTTGTTTAAATGCCAGTAGATAAGGAACTTCTATTAATTATGTTTAGGTTACCATTCTGCCATTTTCAGGACTCAATGCAAGCAGAATTGACTGAAATGGTCCTCTAAGTCCAGTCCAAATATCTCAAATGATGAAGGATCTTGTAGGGATATGGATAAGGTGATGCTAATCTAAGGATGGATTCTGTGAACATGACTCCAAAGAGCTGATCAGGGAATTAAAAACTACCCAGCTATCAAGCAGAAGGGTGCTGACAACTGGTGGTTGCAGAACTTCAGAAAGGCAGGTTATTATCAACATGGATGAGGGGTTTCACTAAGCACAAGGAACTGGGTAACCAAAGTGGAGACTGGGAACTGAGACCAGAGCATCAGAACGAGAAGGGCTCCAGCACAATCCTGATTCCAAGATCTCCCAAAGAGTAATTAATCTGGGATCAAGATCATCCTAGACTAAAGGTTTAGCCTCTATTTTATTTAGAGTTTTTTTTTTTTACATCGTTATTGGAGTATAATTGCTTTACAATGGTGTGTTAGTTTCTGCTTTATAACAAAGTGAATTAGTTATACATATACATATGTTCCCATATCTCTTCCCTCTTGGGAATTTAGAGGAATATGGATGCCAGCAGACAGAAGATTAATGAGCACCCTCATCTTTTAACTTTTAACCACCTTTACTGAGTGACTACAAAATACACCTTCAAATTCTTGCATTGAAGTTCTATCTAGTACTTAATTTCTAATACATTGCTTTTTTTTGATATAGTAAATTTTGTTTTGCTTTCTAAAGTCCCCTCATACTTGCAGACTCTTTCATTTCAGTTTTGTAGCCAGACTTTTTAATTTCTTTAGTCAAAGATTTTGGCAGCTATAAATGCAAGAACAGCTCAAAGAAACCTGTCTTCCATAAAGGCCTAAGAAAAATAAAGAGAATATGATAGGAGACCTGGGGCGGTAGGGGGCAGAGCGAGTGTCTTTACAGCAGAGATGCAAGTTTCTGCCAAATAGGGAAAAGAGAGGGCTTTCAATCTCTGTATCTGAGTCTAGAGCACTACGCCAAGGCAGTGCCTGTGAGGTATCCAACCTCAGAGAGACGCTGTTCTCCACTGGAATCCAGGAGCTGTTCTCTAACTAGTAGAACTCATGAACTCTGTTGTCAAAATGGTTTCGCACTAACAGATTTATCTCCTTCTTTACCTCTGTTCAGCATTCATATTCCCAGGGGAAGTCTGGCTGATTCAGTAGAGACCACATTCTCATCAATGGCTGAGACTGGAAGGAGGGTGTAATGGTAGACATTTCCACTAATGCTCACTGCATCTCCATGCCTGGCTCATCACTTGACATATAGCTAGTGCTCAAAAAATGATTGTTGAATTTAAATATTCTAAACGACCAATTTCTTTTGATTGAAGTCACATGTTGGTAAACAGTTAAACTGTTCTTAAGACCCTATATGTCTGTTCTTTCAAATTCTTTTCAAATTCTTCTATACATCTGTTTTTGTTAGAAACCTATGTTTGAATAATTATTATTTCTCTTTCTTCTATAGTCTCTAAGGTTAGCTAGTTATGTTTTCCTCTGAAATGTCTTCTTCCCTCTCTTGGCCATGCTTGAGTGTATTTGTCAGTCCTTCATGTTGTGTACTGCTTAGGAATTCCTGTCTCACCAGAAACAGTTCCTGAATGAAACTGTATCTGAGCTTGACCACAAATCAATTCCTTTCCTCTTATTCTTGCTAACTTAAATATCAATCCATGTCAAAACAATATCCAGGACTCATTCATTAATATGTAATTGTTATTTTATATGACTTTAAGCATAGAAACATCCTCTTGGTTCACTAACTCATCCCTTTGTCAGTCATGTGGCCAGATGTCAAATAAACTAACTCTATGACAGTGTATCTGCTCTTTTTTTTTTTTAACACTTTGAAGACCAATCCAGTTCAACTAAATCATTAGCCTATTGCATGTCATCTAGATCATTATCCAACTAAAAAGTATTTTGGGGAGCAGTATGTATTCTAAAGTAGCAGTGATTGGAAGCACTATGATATATGCTGAAAAATTCTACATGAGTGCTTGGCTGTTAAACAAAAAGCTGGAACATGGGCAGAGTACAAATACAGCAAACCTATATATAAGATTCAGGCTTGATGAGCTACTGACTTCCAGACACTAATAAATTATTTTCTAAATCCAACTCCCTAATAAAAAGAAAGAGAGCTCCTTGGATAAATGGCTGATTTGGAGACTAGAACAGAGAATATACCAAAATACAAGATGAGCCTGGACTGCCTTGTGATACCAAAAAGAAAGGAATACTTACTTACTTAATTAATTAATAAGATAAAAGAAGGATGGGGCATGTCAAAGTGACACAGTTGCCAATCTCCCAATGGCCAAACCTGGAATAATTTGAGCACTGAAAGAAATAACAATAATATCAGATTATAACACAAAGAATAAGTACTCATGAGCCTCTAATAATAAGATAAAAGAGTAAATGAATAACTAACTAAATAAATGAAAAGAGACAACTCTTATGGAAAATTCCAATTAATAAATACAGAAGGAATGCAGGAAATAGAAAACCCACCATTAGAAAATCACAGAATAATTTCTGCATGCAAGAACTCCCCTTATCTGCCTAAAGATGGATCCTCCAAAAGGAACTCAAATGTCATAAATCCCTTCCCAGGAGTTTCACCAACCAGGGAAGTTTGATTCATCGCAAACTAGGAGGCTAAAAGTTGATACCACATCCAGACAAATTTGTCACAAACTATCATACCTCCCATCTATTCTTCTAAGGGCCCTTTCATCTTTCCTAAAAATCATTTACTCTCTCATAAGTTGCCTACATCCCTCCTCATCTCCCCTATTAAGATGGTATACAAGCTCTCAAATTTTATTTATTTGGGTATTCATATTTTTCCTGTGTGCCTCTCCTTATATAATATTGCAAAGTAATAAATTTTAATACTTTTTCTTTGTTAATCTGCCTGTTGTCAATTTATTTCATAGACACAGCTATCAAACCTAGGAAGGGAAAGGGAAAATCTTTCCTCTCCTACACTACACACCCCTATTAAAAGACAAAGATTTTCAGAGTGGCTCTTAATAAGACCCAATCTGAGCGGTTTACAAGAAATACACCATAAATGTAAGGACACAGATAGCTTCAAAAAAAGTATGGAAAAGGAAGTACCATGAAAACATTAACCAAATACTGATGTGGGTATAATAATTTCAAACAAAATAGATTTTAAGGCAAAAAGTATTAAAGAAAGTGAAATTTCATAATGGTTAAAGGGTCAACTCAACAGGAAGAAATAACAATCCTGAATTTGTAAGTACCTAATAACATGGCTTCAAAATACTCGGTATCAAAAGCTGAGGGACCCAAGAGGAGAATTGACAAATTCTTAATCAGAGTTGGAGGTTTCAACACACCTCTGTCAGTAAGTAATAGAACAATCAAATAAAAATCAATAAGATTATAATGAATTTAAACGTTATTTACCAGCCCCATCTAATACGGGTTTAGAACACTACACCCAACATTCTTTTAAACAAACTTAAGTGTACACGAAACATTTACAAAAGAAAAGGAAGAGAAGGAGGAGGAGAAAAAAGAAAGGAAGAGGGAAGGAAGGAAGGGAGGGAAAAGAAAAAAAAGAAAGAGCACAGAAGTCATATTATTAAAAATATTAACTTTATCACTGACAAAACTAGATTATAGAACATAGCTTGACCTGTGGTCAAAATCAAGCTTCTAAATAATTTGTCCCCACAGAGTACATGGGCAACAGCGTGCTGTCTCCTTTAAGAAAAAGAGCTGCCTCAACAAGCTTATGGTAGGAAGTAGTAAAGAATATTGGATACTGTAGACAGGCTGCTCCAAAGTGAAAAAAGAAGAGTCTATGCCATGTTTGTGCAGACCAAACCCTTTTCCTAATTTCAAATTGTTCAGTGAAGTATGGACCCTACTTCCTAAAGCCTACAAACAGAAGTTCCTATTTTAGGGTAACAGATAAAAACTCATGGAAAACAAGAAGATGTTTACTAATAACTACAAGGAAGAGCTGACAACATCTCACTTCAAGCATCAGCATTTTTCAGCTCCTCCACAATTCAAAGAGGTAATCATTAGAGCTAAGAGAGGTTCTGTTAAAACCTTGCAATGCTGTAGTATGTTTGCTGGGTTAAGAAGCACAAACACCAAAACTCCCTTAAGCCGTAAATCTAAAAGAGGATTCCACCAACTCAGGAGCAGAGCAAACAGGTCGAGTGTAATCTACAAATTTTTCTTGATACCTCAACAGAAAACTTTGAGCCTGTTAAAAATCTTTCCCCTCTCAAAGGAATTTAAGTATTTATATTCAAAATAAACTATAAAAAGGAGGCATAGAACAGATTTATGAAAATGTCTTCACATAAAATAAGAAATTTAAAGAAATGTTAGCTTTCTCTCCTTCAATAAGATACAAAAGACATGTTGTCCATGAGACAGGAGCAGAAAAACATGTCTAGGAATAAAACATCTATTAAAATGGGTACAAATAGCAGTTAAACTTACATTCTAGGCATAAGGTACTTTTAGAGTGATTTATGGACTCAATTCTCTCAACAGCTGCATGAAATAGATACTACTCCTCCTAGTTTTGCAGATGTAGAAAGTGAAGAACAGACAATTTAGGTAACTTGTCCAAGACTATACAAAAGTGAGTTCACAGAACTAGGATTCAAACCCAGAGATTCTGGCTCCAGAAGCCAAACACCTAACACCAGAGCACTTGGATATGGTTCCCAATTTGGCTACTGTGAATAGTGCTGCTATGAACACTCGTGTCCAAGAATCTGCCTGTGTCCATTTTTCAGTTCTTTTGGGTACATACTTAGGAGTGGAATTGTTGGGTCACATGGGAATTCCTTGTTTAACTTTCTGGGGAACTGCTCTTTTCCTTTCTTTAAGAGCCACCCTTTTCCATTCCTTCCTCCTCAGGGACTAATCCAATAATCCCAGTAGAAAATATAGAAGATTTTGGATTTCTAAGAAACTAAAACATCCAAAGCAAAATTAAAACCCCCTTTAGAGTTAGATTAGAACTGAAACTCCATAAAATTAAGGAAGTACTAATACTCTCTCACTTTTGTTCAGTGTTTACTAAATGCCAAACATTGCTCTACTTACTTTCACTTATTTATGTATGTAATCTTCACAATAGTACTACAAGGTACGTATTACTATTATCCTCATTTCACAGTTAAGGAATCAAAGCAACACAGAAGATAAATAATTTGCCAAAGAATACACAGCTAGTAAATGGGAAGATTTGTATCAAAGCAGGTTTATATCCCAGGTCTAAGTATCAATATATACCCACCATGTTTTATGATTCAAGTAAAATGTAAATATTATTGAATTTCTGGAATTTGGCAGGCGAGAATTCCTCTTATTATTATAAACTGGGTTTACTTAATTTCCTCAAAGTATTATTTCAAAGCTGAATTATAATCTTACCTTTCTATTAATAATTTTTACATGCTTTTGACCTATAAGTCATAGTCTCGAGAAAATGTATTCTTCTGTTCTGTTATAGAACAGAAGAATATATTTACAAATTAAATATTCTTTAAAATCAAACTATTCTATGTTTTCCTAAGTGGAGGGAAGGTTCATGGTTGTAACACTAATTTCCACTCTTACTGAATTCAAGCTAAACAAGGTAGAGATGATCACTCATTGTTTTTGGTATGAGAAATATTGTTTTCTGACTTTTCTAAGAATTTTTACTTGCTTTTTAGCAAAATAAATTATTGAATGAATAATTGATGACCAAACTTCTTGCGATTTAGAATCCATTTTTCAGTAGACAAAAGTTTCAGTGAGTATATTGTTAAAGGTATTTTCCATCCAAATCACTCTCAGACCCACAAAGATATGCTCAGCTTTTTTTGGGGGGGGTGTCGGGGGGAGAGGGGGTATTTCATTATTTTCTTTTTTATTTTGAGACTGTGATTATTGAGAAATCCCAACAAATTCCCCATTTGTAGAAAAGTAGATAAGTTAGATGGAGATTCTCTTAGATGGAAATTGTTTGGATATGAAAAATTGCTGACGTTTATCACGGAATAATCATCCCCAGAAAGATGGATCCAAGAATACCATCTAGTGTTTTCCAGGCAAAGCCATTTTTGAAAACAAGCCCAACTGTTCTTATCTAAAGACAGCTTCCTGAAGAATTTGTGTTTAATCTCACATTGTTTATTGTTTCAGAAAATGAGTTGCATTTTTATCAAAGTAGAGTTAAGAAATGAGCATTCATTCAATGTCTGCTTGTGAATAAAAAGTATCTATTTCAAAACGAAACAAAGATTTGCAGAAAGCAGAACTAAACGAAAACAATGTAGTTTGACTCAGAATGTCTAGATTTGTTCCTGTTTAGCTTTATTTCTGTCAGACAGAATATTTGAATGAATCTCAAATATTGTATAGGTCTCTGGGAAACAAAGGATGCATTTGATCACAGAAATCGTATGTTGTTTTATTCTTAATTAATTTAATCTTTTGTTAAGAATTTTATCCCCCTTTTCAGGAAGGGGATGAGATTTTACTTACAATTAACTGCTATAATATTCTGAAATAATCTTATAGCTTCTCTCTGAATAATTGATTATTCACATGAAGAATTCTTCCAACCCACATCCCACTGTTTGCTGCTGAAGAGTACTGCGGTCACGTGGAGACATGAAATTATCTCCTTTAATGGCTATAGGAATGACAGCATAGCTCACAACTGAAGGGAGTTGTGTCAAATCCTCCCTCAAACATCATGTAAATTTTCAATTATTAATAAATGTTATACATTCTTCACATTCTTTTTGACATTTAATTTATGTCAAAAAAATCTTTGGAAATCTTGAACAGAAATTTTGTGTTTGTTTGCTTCATGCGCTGGGTTTCATTTCCACTAAAGTTCCATTAACAGGAGGCAAACTGCTGAATGGCTTTGGAAGTAGCTTTGTGAAAGCTAACTTTTCAACTGAGAGAAATCTCCCTGGGGATATCACAAAGACACAGAAACTTTAATAGCATTTTGTTTTTCTCAGCACATCTCCAGATTTTTAACGTGTCTGAATTTAATGCACTAGAAACAAGCATATGCTGTCTTAACTAAAATCTCCTCGTGTATCTAAAAAAAATCTACCACAAAAATACTAGCTATTGATATGTTTATATAAAAGGAGAAAAAAACCAAAATAATAAACAGGACACAATCATAGCACAATCTGCAAAAGCAGAAGGCTATTGCTCCTTTACGGGAAATCACATCTAATGGATATTTCTGAGCATGTATTTTTTTTCATCTTCGTTTGCCTCTGCAGATCAAATTCTACCATCATACAGGGTGCATTCAAATGAAATATAATATTTCTGAATTTATCTTTACCAGCTAATGCTTTATCCAAATGCTGTAAGATAAATGTTACAATCCATTTGTAAAAATGGATCACTCAGGGAAAAGTTACTTTAAATCATCTCATAATCTAAAATTTCAGTAACAATAATTATGAATGGTCAGTAATAATAACTCTTCCTGGAAATGATGTTAAGACTTTTTGTCTACCCAGTCAACTCACTACATCAATGTATATAAATTATACATTCTCTGAAAGTTCCTATAATACAGGTTTAAAAAGTGTTAAATTTCAAGTTTTCTTTTCATTGCAGCTAGACTTTAAGTGAATTACCAAAATGGGGTATTATTTGGGCACCGATATAAATCAGCACACATAAATAACATATTTAATTTGCTATGCCATTTAATATTAGAGAAATCAAATTTAGCCTTTGAGGAAAAAAACTTGCTATTATTTTTAATTCATCCATTTTCTTGCTGCAGAAATTTACTTAAAGTTTCTGCTTTCAGACATATATTAACTGAATTCCAGCTACACAGTGTGTACTATGTCAGATACTTTTAAATGACAGAAAACGTGACAATATAAAAATATTCCTCTTCTCAAGTAACTCACAATCTTTTGAGGGTGACTATATAGCCATATACAACATAAGACAGATTTGACGTACTATATTATAAGAGCCACATAAACTTTTGATGCAAGATACCAGACTGGGCAAATATGAGCTCCTGTCCTTCTCAATTTTCACTTTAAATAAAAACAGTGGTATATTCATACAATGCAATACTACACAGAAGTAAAAACGAAAACTATTGATATATACAACAGCACAGGTGAGTCTTACAGGCATTGTGTTGATTAAAAGGAGCCAGTTACAAAAAGTTATGTAACTTATGATTCCATTTATACAAAGTTCAAGAAGAGATGAGACTGGTCTGTAGCGGTAGAAGTCAGAAATGTGGCTCGAACACTTCAAATGTAGAAAGGTATTTTAATTAATTTAAATTTCATTAGCCACATGGGACTAGCAGCTACTGTATTGAACAGTACAGGGAGATAAGATAAATCTGAGGATATCTAGAATACACAGAGAAAAGATAAAAATATAAAATATATGAGAGAAACAAGACTCATGAAGGATGTAGTCAGTATTTTCAGCATTTATCTAATGGGAGTTAGATAAAGTAAAAGGGGATGAATGAATAAAAGGAAGCAAAGCATAAAATTAACCAGAGTAGACAAAAAGACACTGGTCATCAGACAAAAAGGGTGCAACACTTCAATAAAAGTGATTAATAAAAATGGGTTCATATCCTTATCTGTTTTTTGTTTTGTTTTTTAATTTTCAGAGTGCCGACACTACACAAAAGTGCCTAAAGCTACCCAAAAGAGAAATCAGATTAACTACAATGGAATGAAAATAAGACCACTATCATACTTCTCTGCTGCAACACTTGCTCTCAGACTACAAAGCAGCAATGAGGGAAAATAAAGAACCAAGCAAAAACCTGACTTTGAGTTCCAAATTCTATATACCCAGACACATTATAAATCAATGATGGGGCACAATAAAGAAATTTACAGACAAAAAAAATTCAAAGTTTACCTCCCATGAAGTCCTTTTGAAACAATAGTTCAAGATATATTTCAACAAACTTTTCAAGGAATTTGAAAGAAAGAGGGTAAGCAGCTAGTCTGCAAACTATCTCATTATCATGTCTGGAGGACACTCTTGAGAGTGGAAGAAGGCAGGCGATCTGGTCCAACTGCATTGTAGACATGTAAATAAGAGACTTTTCTGTTAAACAAGCTAATAGTTATTATTAGGAGGAGAATCCTTATCTCAGGAATGCTTTGAGTGAGAGGTTCCTATTTAAAATTGCTTATGAACATAGAATCCATGGATTTACAAGGCATGGCTACCTCGAAAATATGAACATATATTCATTGGCAAAGAATGCATTTCTGTTGACTTATCTTTAATTTCACTGGCTTTTTCCTGAGCTGTGTCAAGTTTACTGGTGAGCCTGTCAGGGGCAGTTTTCATATCTGTTATCAAAGCTTCATTTCTAGCATTTTCATGTTTCTCTTCCTTATTGTTTGTATTTATCTGCTAAAATATCCTATATGTCTTTTCATTAGAACCTTTAACATATTAACCAGTTATTTTCAATTCCCTGTCCAATAATTCCAACATCCGGGGTATCTCTGAGTCTTCCTAGAATTAACTTTGTCTCTTGACAGTGAGGGTTTTTTCCCCTTGATTTTGTGTGTGTGTGTGTGTGTGTGTGTGTGTGTGTGTGTTCTACTTTTTTAAAGATTTCCAGATACAGTGTGCAGAATGGTGGAGATGGGTGTAAGCTGTATTTATGCCTGGGGATGAGGACATATTTTCTTCTGTTAGACCATTATTGTGGGAGGTTGAGTAAATCTACTCAGGAATTGAGCTCAGTTTGGATTTTGTTATTGCAATGGTTCACTACTCTTTAAATTTCTGTTTGTTCTTAGGTTGGGAGTGGCTTGCTGGTGGGTTTTCCTCAATGTTTCTGCTCCACTTTAAGTTTTAGGGCTTTCCTGTGCACCTGCATCTTAAAGAGGATATCTCGACACTTCTCCCCCAGGAACAGTCTGCTGTTTCTGTTTCTTGGAGCTTGAGGTATTGTGGTTGTGAGCTGGGGATGGGGTTCTTTATTGTCCTGATTCAGCATCAGTTTAAGCGGCCCTCGTGTTCTGAGTCTTAAAGTTTATGTTTTCTCAGTGACCTTGCCCCGAACTCAGTGACAGGAAAACTAATGGGCTAGGCTCTTCTGAGAAGAGTTTTCTGCCCCTACCCTATAGATAAAGGTTTTTTGTTTGTTTTTAATTCTACCCTTCTCCCACCTGCCATGGAGACATCTCCTTGTACTGGGGCAACTGCTATTACCCCTAATATCTTATGACACTTTTTCTTAGGTGAGAGGAGACCAGGAGAGGCTTTATGCCTTTCCCACAGTGGTGGCTGCACCTCTTCTCCAGGGCTCTGCCTTACCAATGACTAAACTATCTACTACCTTCCCTGCCAGCAATGGTTTTTTTATCAGTACACAGTGAGAAGGTCTGTGGAGAAAAGCCAACAAGGGAGTGTCTGTGGCTTCCAGGGCCTCGACTCCTACTACTCATCCTTTGGAAATTCATTAAAAAATCATAGCTGAATTCTTCTTTCCCATTTGGATGGTAGTCCTGTCTTCTGCCCGTGCTCTCACACAGGTGAATGCATGCTCATTTCCCACCTCTCCTCAGGGGCACCTGACTTTCCTCAGATTCCAAGCTACTTGGTTTTCCTGCAACATCAGTCCTCTATTGGGTCAGAGAAAAGTTATGATTTTTTTAGACTCATATGGCTTTTTCTTGCCATAGGCTAGAGGTGTACTCTTTTAAAATTTTTACATCTTAGGAGAATTCAATGTCCTGGAATTTTTTTAGGGTGCATCATCCTCTTTAATTCTACGTCTAAGTTTCCTGATATGTCCATACAAGAAACTATACAGGTGTGTTCTTTACTATTCAGTCATTTAGGGCCCATGCCTGACCATACAGCGGAGCCTTTGATCAAAGCACAACAGTCTATGAATATCCCAACACTCCCTTGAGCCTAACCCTCCACTGCTAAATAGATGCACCGCTACCCTTGTGCAAATTTGCACTTACCTCACTCATCAACGTTTTACAAAACAGCAATGTGCCCTTCAGTCTGAATCCTCAGTCTAGAAACTCCTTTCAATGGACCAGGAAAACAACTTTTCCCCAGCTAGAAGAGAGAATCGTAAGATTCAGACCACATACTGTGCTTGTAGGGCTTTATTTTTGGTTCTACATTCAGTGAAGCAACTGCTAACATAAGCTTTCTTGTCTTTCTGAACCCCAGCCCCCCTTAGCATTCTTCTAATGTATACCATTTCCACTTTGTGCGTGAGCTTTGCTGTGCTGTACTCTCCCTATTTGAATGTCTCTTTGATATTGCTCAAGGCATTATCTGTATTTGTATTCTCAAACTTTTCTGACGATCCTCAGGGGTAGGAATGATTTCAGCCAGTACTCAGGAGCAATCTCACTCTCCTCTCTTAAATGGTATATAACGTACAACTCAGTTTTTGGCATATGCACTAGTTATAGACACTTCAAGTATTATCTGAGAAGACAGATCATAAGTACCTAGTAAAAATGTCTGTTCCACCACCCTCGATATATCTGTAGCACTTGTTTCTGCTAAAGCCGCACTCAAATTCAGATTTCTTCCTGGTGAATTTATAGATTGGGCCAATAGGATTGATGTATAAATATGATTCCACTAAAACCCAAATAGTCCGGCTAGTTTCTAAGCTTCTCGTCTGTTATCTGTGAATGGGAATGCTAATAATTTATTTCTCACAGTAGTAGGACTACCTCTGGTTGCTCCAGGTCATGTAATTCTTAGGAATTTCACAGGTTGGGCTGGACCTTAAGTCTTAGCTGGTTTATCAGCCAACCCCTGTTTTTCATCTGGGTGACTCTGATCTTTAATTCATTCCGATCTTCTTTCTGTAGATAGGTGATTATTATGAGATCATCGCACAGACTGATTTTTAACTCCAAGTCCCTCACAAGAATATGGAAATATGCTAGCAAATTTAAGAATTCTTGTCTCAGTGCAATGGATGAATACTGATTGACATTCCACGAGAGTATATATTGTGACTGGCTAGATTCCCAAATTGGAATGGCCATAATGGCATACCATCACCCTTGATCTGCACTTCCTTTATAGTCTTTACAATATCAGTTACAACTGAAGCAATCAAAAACACAACCTCACTTAATCCTTGATACTCCAGGAACCATTTGTTTTATGCACTGGCCAGACAAGACTTTTTTAAAGGGGGTTAAGGGGGCTCAAAACTCCCATTTTGACCACTTCCTTAATCAGAACAACAATCTCTTGTTGCCTTCATGGGATTCTGTATTTACTCTATACCACCAAAGAGGTCTTCAGCCACATTTTCCAGCTGAAATTTTACCCCTAACCTTATTTCTTATGCCTTTTGGAGGCTTATCTCTCTCCCCGCCATAGGGATTCCTAGATAGTTATCTCCCATATCTAGTGACCCTAAGAAGCTTGTGCATCACCACTAGGCCACTTCATCCAAACCATTGCAAAATGCCTAAGACTCTTTATGTGACACTGCTTGGGATGTTTCAGTTTTAAGAACCTTTTTTTTTTTAATTCTTAGAAATTCACTTTTTTTTCTCTCTCTCTCTCTCTCTCAAAAACTCTTATTATCTAGATATTTGGACTTATTCTATTTTCCATATTTCTCAGCTGTTCTATCACATTTGTTTCCTTCTAGAAAAATAAGTACATCTATACTATCTTACAATTGAATTCACTCTTCAGTTATATCCATTTCTTATTCAATCCATGTATTATTCTCTTATTTCAACTATTAACTTTTTCATACCTAGTATTTCTACTTGATTATTTTCTCATCACACCTTGTTCTTGTTCCATACTGAAATATCTTCCCCTGTTCCTGTCTGCACACTTATTATGTTTATTTCAAATTCTGACTCATTAATTGTAATACTTTTGCTAATATGTTGACCAATTTATAGTTTTTAATTTTAAAATGTTATATTCCTAGAGTTTTTTTAAAGAAGTATATCATTATTCTGGCTTTTATTATTATTAAATTTGGCTTATCCCTGAAGGTTACCTGTTAATATGAATTGAGGAAGGGCAGCAGAAAGAGCCTTGATCAGTGCTCTGAGGTCTAGTGTAGTGAAGAGGTGAGTCGTTACCATAAGCCAGAATTAATCACTCTCATTTGGTTTCACCACACCAAGCAGCTTTTCAGGTCCATGCTCTACTTTCAAACACCAAAGAAAAGGTAGTCTCCCTAGATTGTCATTCATCAGCTCTGGAAGTTTGGAGAGAAATGGCTGAAAGAGATAAATTCAAAGCTGGTCAGTTCTCATAGGTTTTCCAACTCTTCACCCTATCAGGTTTTGCCCTGCCTTGATTTTATCCCTGAGAACACTTCCAGCGGGGGTGTGGGCCGATCGACGTCGTGGCTTTCAGAGGTTTGGATGACCATTGTCTAATTCTGCAACAAGAAGGAAGGCAAGGTGGGGAGGGCCACAAGGACACTATTTAAACTGCCCTTTCCTGATTTATGCCTTAGCAGCTAAGCCAAAAGCCCTTTGCTGCAGTCTACAGTCATCTACCTGCCTTGCCACACTCCAATTCTAAGTAGCCATCTTTTTTTTCTAGGTATCTCTCACACTTTTATGAATCCATATTGTATTTCCCTCTATAGTTTCCCTAGAGTTGATCCGCGGGAGAGAGGCAGCCATTTGTGCTAATTTTCAGTCTTGGCATAAATTGGAAACTTTCTCCTACAAGCAGGTTAATGAACAGGAAACAGAAGACGTCACTGTAACAGATTCAAAGCAGAGTACAGAATAGTCTTCTGAGATGTATAAGATCAGGATTCTGGAAGGAATCTCAAGCATCTTCTAATTCTACATTGACTGCCCTGATGGAATACATTTAAGCTGTTATTTCATTTAACAGTATGCTCTCAAGTGAATAGTCTAGCTAGTTTAAAGTGTTGAAAAAATTGAAAGTTTTGTAGTTTAATTTAAAATTTGATTTAATACTTGACTTAAAATGATAAATTCTAATAATTAATGAAAAATTTTTATTTAAATACAAGTAAACTTAAAACTAGATATAGATTGCAATGTTCTAAGAAAGATAACTGAATTCCTATTTTGAGCTGGGTTCATATATATTGAAAATTTGTGTTATAGTTGCCTGAATCCACTATGCCAACAAAATATCTGACTTTCCCAGCTAGTCACTTATACCTCCCTGGAAATTTCTCAGAAGAGAAAGTCAATAGTGAGGTGATGGAGGAAATGTTGTCATGTATTCATAGATGGGGAATAGTTTCCCCTCTCTCAAGTCATACTATACCTACAGCAGATTTTGAAGTTATACCTATTTTAATAATTTTACAATATTGAGCTGCCTGAGTCAGAAAGGTCAAAGGAATTCCCAAATAAGGCCCTCTATTCCCAATGATATTTTACTCCTACTCTAAATTCCCAAATATTTAAGGCACAGAGCCAGTGGCATAACTGTGCATAGTTAACATCCAGACTGGATCATTTTTTTATATATATATAACTTTACGTATTTTTAGCTGCATTGGGTCTTCGCTGCTGTGCGCAAGCTTTCTCTAGTTGCAGCGAGCAGGGGCTACTCTTCATTGTGGTGCCCGCGGGCTTCTCATTGTGGTGGCTCCTCTTGTTGCAGAGCACGGGCTTCAGAGCACAGGCTCAGTAGTTGTGACGTGCGGGCTTCATTGCTCCATGGCATGTGGGATCTTCCGGGACCAGGGCTCAAACCCGTGACCCCTCCATTGGCAGGCAGATTCTTAACCACTGTGCCACAGGGAAGCCCCAGACCTGATCATTCTTAACAGGCTCTTCTGTAAAACACAAGTAACGGCAGTAATATCAGGAAATGAAACTATACAGGAAATGTTAATAACATTACACATTTCAAAAGTGATAAAGACATTGTTTCAATCATCTCCCCTTTTTATTTTTTCGAATGTTTCTTTGTTGAAGTCCTTTGGGTCAATGTCATTTAGTGTTGGTATAGGAATCCAACTTCAAATTCCTTTATGAGAGTCAAAATAATTATGAATCAGTTGCTGGCTCTCGTAAGTAATACAAAAAATCCCTTAGTTGTTTTTCAAGTAGTTTTTCTCTTCCTATTCTATTTCTTCATCTATATTTGTATTAGCACTGGTAAAGGAGCCTAATGTATTTATGATTGAGTGTATGTGTTTATTAGAAATTATGAAAATAGGATAATACATTCAGTATCTGTTCACTGAGAGTAAGCCTAAAGTGGAAGAGATAAAGAATGCCATTAGCCAAATAGAAACTGTCCTAAAGATATAATATCCAAGGGAATGACGATGGCAGCATGATATGAAACTCTAAATCTTTAGTGACCTGATTAGGTGATAGGGCTTGAATCCATAGTGGTATGCATCACGATAAAATAATGCAAATTACAGAAGAAAAAACAGAGAGTTACATCAGAAAATTGCTGAAATTATTTCTGTTTAAACATCTTTTTTCAGAGAGGTGTAATTTATCATGAAGTGAATGGAATAACATTTGACAAGAAGAACTGCTGGGAATAGATTAGGTTAAATTGCTGTGTTACAGTAGTTCACTTTCTTGAATTGGCTACAAGTTTCTTTGCTAAATTCAAGCCATGTGCCCTTTCCTATACCTCTTAGCCTGTAAAATTTAGGTTTTGAGTAAAAATGCAGTAATGAAAAGAAATTTTTAAAATTGGCATTACTTTATGTGATAAAATTATTTCTAGAAATTAATATATTATACATTCAAATTGGCTGTATTTATTCTAGTTGACCCTAATATTCTATTATGGTGCTATTTGCAGAGAATGTAAAGGTTTAATGTGAATGTAAACATAAAGAAATCCTATAAAGGACCGTCTGGCTTTGGTGATCCGTTATTAAACAGGAACATCTCTGGGGCTACTGGCCTTGAACAATCACAATAGAGTGGCTCCACAACCACTGAATACCCATTAATTATGAATCATTATATCTATACTATAGCTCGACCGCCTTCTAGGTTGCCTCTTCACCAGGTGACTTGACTTAGCCAGTGAATGACAGTAGAGGTGGCATGAGTCACTTCCACGCAGAATGTGGAAGAGGCTACTCATGTTTTTTCTCCCTCTCTGGTCCCTCTGCCATAAGAGCAGCACCAACCCATAAGAAGCTGCTCATCAGCCTGGATTCTGGACTCAAGATATTGAAGATATTCAGCGCCGGCAGATCTTTAATAGACATTTAATATGAGCCAGAAAACTTTGTTGACCTATTTCCAGTTTGCAGTTACTGCAGCATAACTAAGCCTTAGATGAATAATCAAATGTATACTTAAAAGACTAGAAAAAAATACATCAAAATGTTGGCAGTAACTATGTCCGATATTTTGAAAAGGTAGGATCATCAGGAATCTTTTCACTTTTTGTATTTCTGCATTTAACCAACAATATCTATTTAAATATTGGAATCAAAATAGCCCTTTGTAAATAATATGAAGTCAAATACCTTTAATATGTTCGTACCTTGATATTCTAATTCCAGCCCATTATGGGCATCTAGAAATCTATTGTGAGAAACAATACATCTATTCTTCCTATACAGACAGAATGAATTACATAATTTCAACCCTCAAAACTCTGGAAGTATAGACCTAACTATTGGTGTCAGAGTGGCCAAAAAAAAAGAATGCCACAAACCCTAAGCCCTTAATTCCAATTCAGTGTGCCACAAATATTCTCATAGTCTGAATCAAGATGGTTGGTGGCTGGTAACAGGTATTATGCTAGTAATTCCTTCTGTAAAATAAGTTATTTGCTGGCACTTAAACTTTACCAACCGATTTTTAGGGGGTATCTTACTCCAGAGTACCATCTGAACTAACCGGACGAGCCCCATAGCAGTTGCAGCCAGGAAACACGTTCCTGGCTCAGTCCACTGATCTCCCCAACTGCATTTCTATTCCTTAAAACTGCTTTATTCTTCAGCCCCTAGAAATAGGAGCCTGCTTCTCACTGGTCCAGTTCTCTCAAGATCACAACACCAGAAACAGCCTAACTGGCTTTGATTCTTTTACTCCTAAGTTTAACAATTTTTTTTTTTTTGGTATTGAATTCCTTTGTTTTTACTAGTAAAGGTTAGAAACTCAAAAACAAAAGGACAAAAAGCATTTAATGAATTTTATAAGGATTAATGAATACCATGTCTCAAATAAGTGATACATATCTAAATATTTAACACTTTTCCATTTTGCTAATCTCTCTCCTTATTGGAGTGATATCATCAATCATAACACTATTCTTTAAGAAACCTATCAATACCCAGACATTCTTCCCAAGAAAAACTGATTTAAGCAAAGATTTTAATATGGTTGCTTATTAAAACATTATTTGCTAACTTTAACAATTAAAAGTAAAATGAACAGACTAAATTGCTATTTCCAAAGTAAAAATGTTGCAATAATTAAAAATTATGTTCTTAAAAGTAGTTTTAAGAACATAATGCTCATGATATAATGTTAAATGAAAAATTATATTTGCAAATTATATAAAATTTGCATATTTTTCTCTTATTAATCTTTTTTCAGCTTAGTCTCCAAGGCCCAGTGGCAGATCTTAGGAGGGTAAAGGAAAACTAGTTTTTCCTTCTCTACACTACCTGTATTGACACCTAAGTGATCACACCAGTTCCACGGCTTTCAGTACAATTTATATTTATGATGACACTTATATTTGTGTATTTCTAAACTTGGCTCTCCTTTAAGACATAGACACATATATCAAACTATTTTATATCTATATTTGAATATTTAGTAAACATAACACTCTTGATTCTCCTCACTTAAGCAGTTTTCCTCATCTTAAGAGGTAGCAGTCTGTATCAGTTTCCTATTGCTGCTGTATCAAAATAATCATAAACAGTGGCTTAAAACAATACGAGCTTCTTATCTTATAGTTCTGGAATGGGTTTCACTGGGCTAAAGTCAAGGTGTCAACAGGGCTACATCCTTTCTTGAAGAAAGTGAAACTGTTCCCTTGCATTTTCCAGCTTCTAGAAGCCTCCTATATGCCTTTTCTCTTGGCCTCTTCCTCCATACTCAAAGTCAGCATCATGGCAGCTTCAAATATCTCTGACTCTGACCCTCTTTCATCTTTTATGGACCCTTGTGATTACATCAGGGCCACCTAGGTAATCCAGGATGATATCTCCATCTCAAGATCCTTAACTTAATCACATGTTAAAGTCTCTCTTGCTGTGCACGGTATTATATTCACAGATTCCAGGGATTAGGACGTGGGCATCTTTGAGGGTCATTATTCTGTCTGTCACATACTCCATATCACATACTCCACCATTTATTTCTTCAAGTCTAACTCTGGGCATCATATTCTCAACAATTTGTTCTTTCCACAATGTTTGTGATAATAACTTTACTGAATAAGGCTTCAATATAAAAAGGCCTACCTCTGAGCTCTCCACTTCCTTTCATTGATCTATTTTTTCTTGTTCTTATACTAAATTCTACTTTTCTCCCTATTCGTATGACTTTATATGTTAACAACTTTATGCCAAGTTACTCCTTTTGAACTTCTTTCATAGTTGCCTTAATTACACATAGAATTTCACTCTTCCTGATAAACTTTAGAATAGTTTATAGTTTCCACAAAAAGTATCCAGCTGGGATTTTTATTAAGTGGCTTTTAATTGATAAGATTAATTTGGAGAAAATTCTCTATATATAGATCCATTAAGAGGGTTCCAAACTTTTCTCTATAGATGTAATATTTGTTATTTCTTAGCTACTTACATAGGTTTTGTTGATACTGTGAATGACACCCTACTATGTAATATATTTTGTGGTTGGTTATTGCAGTGAATAATGTTGATATTTATAGACTGATTTGTAGTAAATATCTTATTTAGGACTATTTCATGGTTGTTGTAGATGACACAGGCAAATAATTTGATAGTCTTTTTATTATCCAGTTTTGGAATCCAATGTAAATTTATAAAACGAGTTGGGCAGTTTTCTCTCTTTTGCAATTTAATGGAATAACCCTTAAAATATAGAAAATATATATTGTTATGAGCTAATTGTGTTCCCCAAAAATTCATATAGTAAAGCCCTAATCTCTAATATGACTTTATTTGGAGATGGAATCTTCAAAGAGGTAATTAAGATTGAGTGAGGTACTAACATGATAGAACTAGTGTCTTTATAAGAGAAACCCCGTGTGTGAGTGTGTGTGTGTGTGCATGTGTGTGCACAGAGAAAAGGCCATGGGAGGACACAAAGAGAAGACTGTCCATCTGCAAGCCAAGGAGAGAAGCCTGAGGGGGAAAACAAACCTGTTAATACCTCCATCTTGCACTTCTGGCCTCCAGAATTGTGAGAAATAAATTTTGGTTGATTAAGCCACCCAGTCTGTGAAATTTTTTATGGCAGCCTGAGCAGACTAATAGAGATATTCCCTAAATATCTGGTAGAAAATTTGGGGTATTATATATTTGCCTAAAAATCCACTTATTTCGACTGGAGTTTCAACAATTTCTAGAAATACATCTATCACACTAGAATTTCACTGGTTATCTATTTGTTCATAGCACAATTTTATTATTTTTATCTCTATTTCTATCTCTGGTAATTTCCCCTAATTCTGCATTGCTCTGTCCTCTTCCTGAAACACACTTCCCTCAGATGTCCACTTGACTCACTTCCTCACTTCAGTCAAGTGTTTACTCAAATGTACTCCCTCATCCTGGCCTTCCTAGACCATCTATTTAGGACTGCAACTGTCAGCTGGCACTCCCTCCCCTTCCCTGCACTCATCATCCTCTAATATACTGCAGAGTTTTTTTTACTTTGAACTTTGTTTCTGCCCACTCTAATTGAAGTTCCGTAGAGGTATGGAGTTTGGCCTGTTGTTTTTTTCTACTGCTACATAGCTACTACATAGAAGAGTGCCTGGCACAGTGTAAAGGCTCAGTAAATAATTGTTTGAATAAATAAATGAAAAAGTGAATCCTCCATTTTGTTTATTTGCATCTTTTCTCTTATTTTCCTTAACTAGTCAACCGGTAAGTGTGTCCATTTTATGCATCTTTCAAGGAACCAGCATTTAGGATTTTTTACTCACTTTTTAAAATTGTTCTTCCCTAATGGTTGATTTTTCATCTCTGCCTGTTTGGTAGGGAGAGGGTTCTATTTCTCCCTCCTTCCACACAAATCTAAGTTAAACATAATGACTTACTATTCCAAGCCTTTTGTTTTCATTGCCATCTATGATAGAGGAAGGAAAAATATCTTTTTCTATTATCATAGATTCTCTTACTAGAGTCCTGTTAGACTGACAAGAGAAAGATTAAAAAGAGAAAAACAAACAAGTTTATTAACATGTGCACACATACCCATGGGACCACTCCATAATGAGTAACTCAAACAGGTGGTAAGAACTTGGGCTTATTTAAGCATCTTAACAAAAGAACAATAAAATTCCAGACAAGTAGCAAGACAAAGGAAAAGGACTTTGATCTACTAGGGGAAGCAAACTGCAGGAAAGAAAATATATGTGGAAATTAATGGTAGTTACAGGCTAGTTTAGCAAGGTTTGTTACATAGAGTCTTCTGATGCTATCTCAAGGCTAATGATGGTTTGGAATTTTCTCCAGTAGAGGGAGGGAGCGGTACACCTGATAAAAAGGGGAAGGGGATACCTTTACCAATTTGTATACTGCTTTTAGGCAAATAGGGGAGGACAGAGTTTTTTTTTTTATATTTGCTTCTTCTCAATTGCCTTCAGCTCAAAATAATCGTACACCAGAGGGGCATATTTTGGGATGGCGTTTTCTGCTATCCCTTACTATGATGAGCTTCATCTCTTAATAACCCATTATAATAAATGCTCTTAGCATCAGCCTGGACCTTAACTAATTCGTCTGAACATTTATTGCAAAAAAAAAAAAAAAAAAAGTATAAACTATGTAGTAAAGTTTAAAATACTACCCTAGAAAACTGTTTCTGTGTTTTGATTCATGTTTTTTAGTATTTCTTTTTCTTTCTTTGGTGAACAACTATTCAAATAATAGCACCCAAGTGGGCTAACAGCTCTAATCAGGCTTGCACTTATTGCTTCTCTTTTCAAATTGATTAAATGGGGTTGAACTCATTTTACTACATTTAATTATTTAACTGTAGGTTTTCAGCCTATAGGTGTAAAAGGTCAAATGCTAAATTTGTACTTAAAGAGAGGAGTAATTGAAGTCCTTATATCAAGAAGGGATTTAATGATTGTTAATGACACAGTATTTACATGACTACTGTTGACTTCTTACCTCAAGATTTATTCTCTCAGGCTCTACTGTACTGTCATAGAGAGTTCTAGAGCTAAATGTTATACAGATGGAATGAAAACTTCGAATTCCAATCCATTTTAAAACTCTTCATTTGAATATCTATTATAAATCATGTATATTCACTGCCATGGTAGTAATTAGCTTAGCTTTATGCTGAGTTTTAATCTTTTTTCTTTAATCAAAATATACCTGTTTATGGTTGTATGATGAGGAATATAAACTATGTCTATTGACAGCTAATTTTACAAGTAGGCTATTATTTTAAAACTTCTCAGTATAGAGTAAAAGAAAATATGCCTTACAGAAAAACAGCCAATAAAGCTGCCTTAAGCATAAACATGAAGAAAAGGCTTACATGCTTTTTTTTTTTTTTTTTTTTTGGATATAAGCTGTTGGATGCTGGTAAAGATCCATAGAGTTTATTTTCTTCATATGACAGGTTACATTAACTGAATTTTCTCTTAGGGAAGGTAGGATTCGAGCAAAGTATAAAAAAGATGATTGTAGGTTCAAATAGGAGCTCTTTGGGTCATGATTAGAGCATTAAACTACTTGTATTTCCTCTGATTTTGAGCCAAAGCAAAGTATTTACTTCATATAAACATACGGTTAGGCCTATGAAATATAAATGTGAATTACGACAGAAAATTTAATCTAACATGAGCCTATGCATTTTGTAAATTCATGTTGTATTTACAGCACATAATTTTGTTGCTAGAAGTGACTATAGATTGTAATTAACTAATTCCTTAAAGATATGGAAAAGGACCAAAACAATGACTAGAGAAAAATTGCATAGAGAGGAACCAGGAATCTTTTCTGGAGATTAAGAGTACTGAGTTTCCAGTCCAGTTTCCATCATTTAATGTTGGGTTACCCTGGGGAAGTCCCACTCATCTAAGTTTCTACATTAGATTTGTTTTAAAATATACATATGATTAAGTGATTATCAAGATAAAATGAGTGGCAGAGAACTTTAATTTATTTAAATTATTTAAACGTAGTGACATATCTTATGGGTGAACTCATTTAATTTCAATCTTGTGAGGTAGGTAGTATTAACTTCCCTATTTTAAGATGAGAAACTGTGCATAAAGAAACCTACCCAAGAGACCATAACTGGTAGGAAGGAGAGTCATGATTCAAAACCAGTCTGCCAGGTTTCAAACCCAGGTTCTTAACCACTTAGATGCTACAGCCTATAGATTTGTAATAGGGAAGAACAAATCCAACTCCACACTGGATCTGTTTCTTTTACTTTAACCTTTGTATTCTACTGCTTTTGCTGCAAGTTAATCACTAAAGGGATGTTGCCTATAGCTTACAGTATACATAATGACCCATCTCCAGGAACACTGCCTTGCCAGACTGAGTGTTAGACTAAAGTACCTTTGTTTAAACTCACAGGAAGCATCCTGATCACACCCACCTGTGAATGACTGCAGGAAAGAAGAAATTAACACATTCCCTCTGGAGTCTGGCTGGAACCAGGAAATATTTGCAACAACTTATGACCTTTCTTACTTTACCTCCTCACCTCCCCCTCTTTGCTTTATAAAAGAAACTAACATCCAAACCTGGGCAAGATGGTTTTTTGGGACTCTAGTCCACCTTTCTTCTCAGTCTGCTGGCTTTCCCAATAAAGTCGCTAATCCTTGCCCCAACAATTCGTCTCTCGATTTGATGGCCTGTAATGCAGCCAGCAGTAGCAGCTTGGAACAGATTGGGGAGGTCTATTACTAAGGGAAAGAACAAAAAACTGGGTGTATGTATTTTAACTGTGGCTTCTGTTCTATCCTTTGAACTACAGCCATTTCATCTCCAGAATTATAATAGTCTCCTTGCATTCTGGCTTTCATTTATTTCATTTTCCTAACATTTATCTCTCATATATCACCCTCCCCACTTATAAAACTAACCTGTCTTCTGGTGGGCAAACTACAAACCATAGTTTTCTTGAACACATTAGGGACCAGAGGTCTCAAGGTAATCAAGTAACTTGAATTCCAGATGGGCAAGCCCCTGCAAGGGGGTATGAACAGATCATTTAAGAAACCCAAAAATCTGTCATGCTCAACCTCACTGGAAATTGGAACACTGCAACTTGAAACAAACCATATTGTGGGGTCCTACGCAGAGACCCAAAGTTGGTCTAAAGATTATTTTAAGATGAAGATGTTTGAGATTCAACAAATGGAAAAAGAAACCTTCTCGGAGCTTCCCTTATCTGACTAAAAGTAGAACTTTCTGAGAAATGAGGGCAGCCATAGATTCCCTCTTGGGGCAGCTTCTACTCCCGGAGACAGGCCAAGAGTACACTTACCATAAATCCCTTCTCCAGAGGGTTTTTACGACACTGAAGCAGATGGAAAGACCATACACACCTGTATAGACAAACATTATCACAAACGTTCTTATCTGACACTAGTTCTCCTAAAAATCCATTGTCTTTCCTAAAGAAAGCAATTTGTTCAACCTATAAAAGTTATTTCTCCCTCACTAAATTAGGTTTATAAGCCTTTAACTTTAACCATTTAAAGGGCCAGCTACGTCTTCTGTTGGCTTCCCTGTGCATATGAATAAATCTTGTTCTTCAGTTAATGTCTTGTCAGTTTCATTCCACAGGCCTCAGCTCCTAAATTTCAGAAGACAAAGAAAAAAGTTTCTCCTCACCTAAAGAATGATAGCACCTTATACCCATAAGATTGGCAAACATCATAAAATTTAGTAATAACAAATACAGGTAGAGACGTGTGAGAGAGAAGCCTTCATGCCCTACTGCTGGGAGTGGAGCTCAGCTGGCAGGGCTTATAGTATTAACAAAGATTCTCCCCGTGACCAAACTTTCCTCAGGCTCCTTTGACCCTCTGCTCCCCAAGTTCCAACCTTGGGCTTCAGTCTCTGTCCTTACAGACTCCAGTTTTAGCAAGAATCCAGTTAAGTCAGTTTAGGCAGAATCTCCCACCCTTCATGTCTGATCAAATTCCTCATTCTCCATCATGCCCCCCAGGTTATACCTGATCCCCCTGACCTGCCTTCAGTAAGAATTCTGTTAGGTCTGTTTAACAAAGAATAACTCTACCCTTTAAGTAATTTTCCATCCACCAAACCCCCAATATTTTTCTTGTCATAAATTCCCACTTTTCTTTGTATTCAGAGTTGAGCCTGTGAAAATAAAGGAAACCTCATCGAAAATGACGTTGCTCTCACATAAGAATCAGTATCACCCACTGCAATTCCAAGGCTCCATGAGGAAGAAAGGTTTCCTTGTGACCCATCAACAACAAGCTGCCCACCTCCTGCAGCCAATGAAGAACCACCAAAGCCTTCCCCAATTTCCTCCTAAAACCCTAATGAAAGCTGACCTTCCCTTTATCATCTTGATCTACGGTTCACCATACTGTGCATGTCCAGAGCTGCAATTTTTCTGCTATACCCGAATAAACTCATTTTGCTTACAAAATAACTGGCTCTTTTGCTTTTAAGCTCGACAAGCTGAATCTCCCTCCCCTACTGCAAAACCCCATTGTACTAGACCCCTGAATAAACTCTACCTTGCTGTCCTGAACAAGTGTCAGAATAATTTTTTCTTTGACAGCATTGTAGGGGAGCAAAAGTTGCCATCCCCAAATATCTCTTTGGCATGCAGATTATTTCGAGATGAAAACAACGTCCAAAAGATTCAGGGAGAAACTCTGACCCTCCCCCTAACTACCTAAAATAATTTAGATAGAGGGTCTGTTCCAGGAATAGAGCTATTGTTAACGAGCAAAGGGCTTGCTCCCTGACAAGCACAGAAGCCAATCCTATGGAACTGGCTTTCAAGAAGAGAAAAAAAGCTCTACTGTGAGGTCAACAAGGAGACAGGAGGATAAACTCAACCCTGTCTCCCCAGTCTGGTCAAACTTTTATGAGTTAGGGGATCAAGGCTGTATGCGGAAGTGCTGGGGGGGGCAGGTTTTGATGGGAGGGCTTTGGAGCTTGACCATTTATGATGAAGCATGGTAAAGCGGCTCCAGCACCGGATCTCCCTGGACTCTGGATGCTTCATTTCTTCAGCATTCCAGCATTCAGGTTCCTGCTCATGCCCTGGTCCTTTGGTTCTACGGTGGGGGGAGAAACTTTGGTCCAGATGTTGTTTGAAGTCAAAATTTTCTCCTCTGCGCATGCTTCAACTGTATGACTTGAGGTTTTGTTCTGTTATCTCTGAAAAACTCAGTATCTTGTTAGAAACAGTATAGGGCCAGTTTGGGGGCTGGTTCTGTGGTTACACTATCATCAGAGATATCTTCAAAGAACATGGGCTAGGTGTGATCAGGGAACCTTAAAAAGACCTAGAGATCACGGTCCACTCTGCGGCCCACTGTCTCTGCCTGGCCCAGCAAACATTTGTTTACCAAACATTTGCTTTTCCATCTCCATGTGAATTGCCTTCCTCCCTTTAGAAGTTCCAAACTACTACTCCCAACATTCTCTTTTGTCTTTGGCTCAAGATGGTATTTAAAGTGAGGGTTTCAGCCATTTTGGCAAGTTACTCAGTTTTTCTAGGTCCCTACTATGTATACATGTCATTAAACTTTTGTTTGATTTTCTCCTATTAATCTGTCTCATATCAACTTCAACTCTTATACCAATTTTAACTCTTTGAGGAGAACCTCGAAGTGCAGAAAAAAATTTCTTCTTCCCCAACTGTATAAAGAATAAAGTAGAGGGCTTCCCTGGTGGCGCAGTGGTTGAGAGTCAGCCTGCCGATGCAGAGGACAAGGGTTCGTGCCCCGGTCCGGGAAGATCCCACGTGCCGCGGAGCGGCTGGGCCTGTGAGCCATGGCCGCTGAGCCTGCGCGTCTGGAACCTGTGCTCCACAACGGGAGAGGCCACAACAATGAGAGGCCTGCGTACCGGAAAAAAAAAAAAAGAATAAAGTAGAAATCAAGGTCCCATATATATGCCAGAGAAAATTTCAACAGGATCAGAATAAGGTATGTGCAAAGATGTTTATAAAAGTCTTGTTTGTGAAGAAGACAGTTTATAGATGTCTATCACTAAGAGGATTACTAAGAAGATGTGGTGGTTATTTAGTCTGAAGCACTATACCAAAGCTAGATGGAAGGATAAAATGTAAATCCCCAAATTGGATAAATCTTAAATGCAAATGGTGTGTGAAAAAGAAAGAAAAATAACATTTACCAATCCTTAACTTTCTTTTATAATGCTTTAATTTCTTCTTGAATCTTTATGAAATGGCTATTTCCTTATCCCATTAACTTTTTGTTTCAAAGTTTCAAGGCATTTGCTGTTCTTATTCTAATTTCCGGAATGAAATATATTAGCTCATATATTTTCATTCATTTTTGTTTAATTCTGTTTAATAATGGAAATCATTCAATGACCTAAAATTTGCCTCTGGTCGTTGGTTTGTTACAGTTTATATGGTTTTTGTTTCTTTTTTGCAGTACGCCAGCCTCTCACTGTTGTGGCCTCTCCCGTTGCAGAGCACAGGCTCCGGACACGCAGGCTCAGCGGCCATGGCTCACGGGCCCAGCTGCTCCACGGCATGTGGGATCTTTCCAGACCGGGGCACGAACCCGTGTCCCTTGCATCGGCAGGCAGACTCTCAACCACTGCGCCACCAGGGAAGCCCGAGGAGTAATTTTTTGTCTATTGCTAATTTCTAGTTTTATTGTATCAGAGTATATATCTAGATAGATAGATAGATAGATCATACCATATAGCTATCATATAAAAAGTTTACCTCTTTAAATTTATTGACTTTTTGAATATGATATGTAATCACTTTTTAAAAGTATTTTATGGGCAATTTAAAAGAGGCTAATTCTTGCAAAGAACTGAGTTTGGTATATACTTTAAAGTCAAATAAACGGACTTCCCTGGTGGTGCAGTGGTTAAGAATCCACCTGCCAATGCAGGGGACACAAATTTGATCCCTGGTCTGGGAAGATCCCACATGCCGCAGAGCAACTAAGTCTGGATGCCACACTACTGAGCCTGTGCTCTAGAGCTTGCAAGCCACAACTATTGAACTCATGTGTTGCATCTACTGAAGCCCATGCACCTAGAGCCCGTGCTCCACAGCAAGAGAAGCCACCTCAATGAGAAGCCTGCGCACTGCAACGAAGAGAAGCCCCTGCTCGCTGCAACTAGAGAAACCCACATGCAGCAACAAAGACCCAACAGAGTCAAAAATAAATAAATAAAACCTTAAAAAAAAAAGGTCAAATACATAGTTTAATATCACATTTCTCAAACTACTATTCTCCTTGATCCTACAAAAATAAAAAATATTGCATTATAGATTAATTTTCTTATTTCTTTCTCCTTATTTTATCCTTCAATATTCTAATTTCCTTTGCTTACTAAGATTCATGACTGATATTTTAGTTAAAAACCTCACTTTTTATTATCATGAATAATTCTTTTTGATCTAGCTTATTAATTTTAGCCTATAATTCTGGTGGCATTCTGCTTTTTTTTATTTGGTGTTCTTTTTATTTTCATATTTCCATTTTAAATTTATGTTTTCATTTTATTTTGCATATTAGGAAAATTCTGCATTTGAAAAGACAAAGAATTTGCTTAAATCTGTATATTAATTATCCAGAAGCTAAAGGAGAGGAAGTAAATGCATTGAGTTGAAACTCTACCTCCTAAGCAATAAAACTCAGAAACTCATCTAGCTGGTGTTGACCGAAATTAAGAGTTACACTGAGGCAAGATTTTAAAAAAAATGAGTTAATTCAGGAATAGCAGAGGTATTGCAATTTGGGACAAGCAAACAGTAGTATGCTACAGGCAAGTCCACTAAGAGTTTGAGGCAGGCTGTATTTATGCGCAGGGAATGTAAAGAGGGAAAGTTTCAGTTACAGTCAATAAAATCAAAAACAATAGGAGAACAGCCTTGAACACTTCCCAAGCAGACAAAATTAGCCCAGTCACACAAAGTTCAATTCAGCCCACTTTGTAAAACAACCTGACCTGGGTCATCTTCTGTTCATGCCTCTGGCAAAACTTCCCAAGGTTGATATGAGAAAACCTCTGATCAACCTCCCATCATCCACGAAAACTGTGACACCATCAATTTTCTGTAAATTGGGCCTTTACAAGAAATCAGTCTCATAGTCCCTAAGTTTTGTCTTCCTAAGGGCACATATGTGAGATTCTCCATTTTATATCCTCTGGGTCTATTTTAGATTGAAATTGTTTCAAGCTGGCACCTACAAATCTTAGGCTGGATACTGTTTCTTGCTGACTATCTATTAGTAAAGTGATTGATGGTTGCATTTCACAGGCAATAACATACAACTTACGAAGTCTGGACATCTACAAGTAATTTTTATCTACAAATAATCCTTCAAAACTTATGGCAGATATAAATCTGACAACTGAATTTTTATTTTCAACATGGATCAGGATTTATATTCTTTGTTTCTTCATTCAAAGACTTTAAAAACATTTGCAGCCTCTAGTTATATCATAGAAGTTCTCAAATTACAATATGACTTAGAATCCTACTTTTCACAATACCTGATTAACAAATTATCTTGGAAATCTTTCTTGCTAGATCTGCTAATTAAAATCCTACATACTCTGGGTCTAGGCCAGATTTTATTAACCATCATTGGAAAAGAAGTGTGCATGTGCATGTGTATGTGTGTGTTTGTGTAAAGATTACACTTTCTGCATTAAGAAAATGTAGGCTTACGATTTTATAATATTTTTGCCTCTACAGTTCTACAGTCTTCCCTTTGGTCTCTTTTTGGCATCACCATACCTTGAACTAGATCTGCAACAATTATCTCTTTCCTGTCTCTGAGATTTCTTCTTTTATCCTATTTCTAGATACATAGTGTGTTTTAAATATATTGCATTTTGGAGATACTTAATACTTTATTTTAAAGCAACTACTTATGCAATATTTTATAAACTTTACTGCCACGCATATTCAAACTATTATTTTTAATATTACTGTAAAAATATGTATTTCCTCAAAGATTACCAGAACATGATAATATATCCCAAGTCTTAGGCAGGAGTATCTTGTTGGCTTCAGCTCAGATGAAACTTGATAAAACACGAGGAATTTCTGAACAACCAGACATGTGTGTGCAGTATTCTGTGTCAATTAGACCATACTCCTCTTTTATTGTCTACAATGGATCTAGATTCATGATATTTTGTAGAGCATAGTCAATGTCCACCATTTTGGGGATGAGTATACTCAGAAATCCAGCTGTGTCAATGCAAATTTGTTCAAAGTATTAGTCATGTTCTTTATCTCTGTACAGTTCCATATATTTGGAGATGTTATTACCCAAATCACTTGAATTATAACAGTGCTTGAATTATATCATGATGACCAAAAATCTTCCATTTCACTAAATTTAGGAGATGATACATAGCTTTTGATAAGTTACCTCAGTTTTTTTATTTGCCTGGAAAAGTCATTATTTTACCTTCACTTTTTTAAGGTTCTTTTGCTGGACATAGAATGCTGTGTTGACAGATTGCTCCTTCCTTCCTTCCTTATCTTCCTTTCTTGCTTTCATGATTTCATTGTCTTCTAACAAGTAGACTGTTGTAATTCTAATCTTTGTTTCTCTGTTTGTGTTGTAACTATTTCCTGTCCCCCCCCCCACAACCATTCCTTTCAGGAGTTTAACTTGAGATTTCAGCAGTTTTTCTCTTCTGTGACTATGTGTCCCATCAGCAGGGTATGAAAGTTCCATTTGCTCTACATTCTTTTTGTTTTGTTTTGCGGATCGCGGGCCTCTCACTGTTGTGGCCTCTCCCGTTGCGGAGCACAGGCTCTGGACGTGCAGGCTCAGCGGCCATGGCTCACGGGCCCAGCCGCTCCGCGGCATGTGGGATCTTCCCGGACCGGGCCCGAAACTGTGTCCCCTGCATCGGCAGGCGGACTCTCAACCACTGCACCACCAGGGAAGCCCTGCTCTACATTTTGATAATACTTGGCCTTGCCTGTGTATTTCATTTTAGTCATTCTTGTGATTATGTAGTGGTATCTCATATTCATTTTAATTTGTAATTTCCATGATGACTAATAATGGTAAATGCCTTGTCATATATTTATTGCCTAGTAGAATCTCATTTTGGTAAAATACCTGTTCAAAATGTTACCATTTTCTTTTCTAGGTGTACTGTAGTTTTCTTACTGATTTGTAGAAATTCTTTTTATATACTGTTTGCAAGTTCTTTCTAAGATATGTATTGCATATACATCCTCCAATCTTTTGGTTTATCTTTCCCTTTCCTAATAATATCTTTGATAAACATAACTTAAACATGATAAAATTTATCATTTTTTCTTTATGGGTAATATATTATGTGTCTGATTTAAGAAATAGTTGCATAATTCAAAGTCAGAAGTATTTACTTACATTTAATTTAAAAAGTTTTATTGTTTAAACTTTTACATTTAGATCTGAAATACCCCTGGGGCTGATTTTTATAAAAAATACAGGGCAAGTTTATTTTTGCCTCCATAGATATACAACTGATTCAACTTCATTTATCAAAAAGACAGTCTTTTACCATTGCACTTTGCCATAAAACAGGTGATTGTATTTGTATTGACTTCTGGCCTCTTTATTCTGTTTGTTTATTTCTATCTTTTTGCCAATAGTATGCATCTTAGTAACTATAGCTTTTACTAGGTCTTCATGTCTGATATTGTGTCTTCTAGCTCAAAACTGCCTCAAATACTTTTAACCCTTTGCATTTTAATGCAAGTTTAAAAATCTACTTGTCAATTTCCACATGATATTACTGATAGTGTCTTTACCACAATTGCTCTGAGTGTACAGATCACTACGGAGTGAACTGACAACTTTATAATATTGAGGCTTTTCCCACATGAACATTGTATATCGCTTAATTTAACCTAATCTTCAATCTTCAGCCGTGATTTGTAGTTTTCAGTAGTGATCTCTCAAACATTTTTATTCTGCTTCTGGATACTTGATATCTCTGATGATTTTCTAATAATAGTATTTGGGAGATTCATTTTCTATTTGCTTATTGATATTATATAAAATATATTATGTATTTCTTTCAGCAAACTTGTACTTAGCAACCTTTCTAAAATCACTTAATAATTTTAATAGTTTGGAGATTCTTTTGAATCTTTTAATCACTATCAAGTTGGCTTAGAGAAAATATCACAGGAAAAAAATTGAAGCAGCAAGAGCTGGGTCCTCAACATTGCAACATACATTTGTTGTCTAATGCAGGAACTTTGAAAAAGAAAGATAAAAATTTGCTTCATTATTTTATTACATCTTTAGCTTTGTTGCTCTATATCTTGCTACTTGGTTCCCTGCAAAAGAAAAAGAAATTGGCCTCTTAAAAATTCATGTGTTAAAATAGAGGTCATTCATCCGGAAGCAGTGATACAGAATGAGTGCAATAGGAATAACTATTAGGAAATGCAATGATATTACATTTATCCCTTTTAAAAGATAATTCAGATCTACTTGATACAATTAGGAGAGAAATGAAAGTAAGTAGAGGCTTAGAAATCCTATCAGTAAGATTAATGGTTTAAGCAAAGATCAATTAAGAGCTATGTAATTAGTGCTCAGAGCAAGTGTCTGAGAATAGGCTAGTAGACAGAAAAAACCCTATGAGAAGTGCCAGGGAAAAGCCAATAGGTTGTCAAAGACAAGAAGCCAGTATTGAGAAAATCTGAATAGTTATGCTAGTGATAGAATATCTAATTGAACTATAGAATTCTTATTTCTTTTTACAGTTTTTCTCAACGCTTGTTTCTATTAATGTGGGCTAGAGGGAAGGCAGACATACACCTGGGAAAAGGATAAGAGGATCTTTGGAGAAGGTGGTGGGAATGAGGGCCTTATAAATGTAGTTTGAACTACTATTTTAGAAATATAAAATACAGAATGTAAAGGTCTACAAAACACTGCAGACTGTTGAGAATATATAAGAAATATTTAAAATGTATTGCAAAATGACGGGATACCACTATACAACTATTAGAGTGTTCAAAATCTAAAGCACTAAAACAGCAAATGCTGGCAAAGATATGGAGCAATAGTGACTCTCGTTCATCTCGTTCATTGCTGATGGAAGTGCAAAATGGTACAGCCACTTTGAAAGATGGTTTGAATATTTTACAAAACTAAACATATGGTAACCATACAATCCAACAATTATGCCCCTTGGTATTTACCAAAAAAGAATTGAAAACTTCTGTCCATGAAAACTTTTGTCCATCTATGCACATAGATGTTTACAGCAGCTTTATGCATAACTGACAAAACTTGAAAGCAGCCAAGATGTTCTTTAGTAGGTGAATGGAAAATTGTATTGCATCCAAAGAATGGAATATTATTCAGCACTAAAAAGAAATAAACTATCAAGCCATAAAAAGACATGGAGGAAACTTAAATGTTAAGTGAAAGAAACCAATCTGAAAAGACTACATAATGTATGACTCCAACTACATACATTCTAGAAAAGGTAAAACTACAGATAGAGTAAAAAGATCAGTTGTTGCCAGTGCTTTAGGCGAGGGAGTAGGAATGAGTATGTGGAGCAGTGAGGATTTTTAGAGTTGTGAAAATACTCTGCATTGTTCTATTATGATGGATACATGTCATTATACATTTTTTCAAACCCATAGAGTGCACAAAACCAAGAGTGAGCCCTAATGTAAACCATGGGGTCTGGGTGATTACGACGTGTCAATGGAAGTTCATCAACTGTAACATATGTATACTCTGGTGCCGGATGTCGGTAATAGGAGAGGCTATGCACGTGTAGGAGCAGGGAATATATGGGAAATCTCTGTACTTTCCTCTTAATTTTGTTGCAAACCCAAAACTGCCCTAAAAACTTGTCTTTAAAAAAAATTATTGCCACCATTTTAAAAAAATTGAAACAATTCACTACATTAAATAAAACATTATTCATTAGTTTATCATGTGATAATATGAACAAAAAAACTGTGTTTGTGCGTGTATAAACAAATTGGGAGTGTCCTGGCTGCCTGAAGTAAGGCAGACATTATTCATATGCCACCCTATTCAGGTTATCTAATCAACCTGTGGTAATTTATGCAGCATGAAAGCAAAGTTCTTTGGAGAAATTATAATGCCTTTTAACTCCAAACTACTTTTTTTTCTTTATTGATTTACATAGAGTTAAATTGCTCAGAGTCATCAAGTCACATTATGGTCATTGATCTGAGCAAGGCCACCACCTTACTTTACATAATTATTTATTACCATTTATTCCCATACTCCAATCCTATCCTCATATAATATCCATTGTAAAGTACTCAACGAATGTTTTTTTTTAATTTATGTTCTCCCAAAATATGTATGGTTGTTTTGTGAACATGTAACCCATAACCCTATCAAGATATATTTCTATCATGCTAGAAAGTTAAATCATGCCCATTTGAAGTCAATACCACACCACACTCCCAAATCAACTACTGTTCTTATCTCCATCATTCACCTGTTTTAGAACTTTGTATAAATAGGATCATGCATTATAAACTTCTTTGCTTCTGGTTTCCGTCAGTCCGTATAATCCCTGAGGAATTCATCTGTGTTGTGAGTGTATCAGTACTTCCTCCTTTTAAATTTCCATTGTGGTAAAAACACTTACCATGAGATCTACCTTAAATTTTTAAGCGTACTGTCCAATACACTATTGTTGACTATAGGTACAGTGTTGTACCTATCTATCTAGAGCTAATTCATCGTTCTTAACTAAACCTTTATGCCAGTTGATTAGTAATCCCCTATTTTCCCCACTTCGTGGCAACCACCATTCCACTCTTTGATTCTATAAATTTAACAATTTTAGATACCGCATGTAAGTGGAATCATGCAGTATTTGGCTTTCTGTGGCTAGCTTATTTCACTAAGCACAATGTCCTCCAGGCTCATCCATGTTGTCACATATTACAGAATATCACTCTTTTTAAAGGCTGCTCTTAGTTTCATTGATTTCTTTCTAATTTTTCTACTTTCTATTATGTTAATTTCTGCTCTAATCTGCTAAATCCTTCCTTCTGCTGATTTTTTTTTTTTTTTTTTTTCGATACGCGGGCCTCTCACTGTTGTGGCCTCTCCCATTGCGGAGCACAGGCTCCGGACGCGCAGGCTCAGCGGCCATGGCTCATGGGCCCAGCCGCTCCGCGGCATGTGGTATCCTCCCGGACCGGGGCACGAACCCGTGTCCCCTGCATCGGCAGGCGGACTCTCAACCACTGCGCCACCAGGGAAGCCCCCTTCTGCTGATTTTAAGCTTAGTTTTTTCATCTTTTTCTAGCTCCTTAGAGTGTAAAGTTTGAGTGTTCATTTGAGATCTTTGTTATTTTTATAAAGTAGGCATTTGTTATTATGAACTTCCCACTTAGGACTGCTGTTTTTGCATCCCACAAGTTTTGGTATGTTGTGTTTTTGTTTGTTTCAATGTACTTCTAGTTTCATTTTTTTAAATTCTTTAACCCAGTGGTTGTTCAAGAGTGGGTTGCTTAGTTTCCACATATCTGTGAATTTTTGAGTTTTACTTTGTTATTGATTTCCATCTTCATTCCAAGGTGGTCATAAAAAATACTTGGTATGATTTTATCTTCTTAAATTTGTGTGACCTGACATGTGACCTACCCTGGAGAAAGGTCTGCGTGCACTTGAGAACGTGTGGTTACAGCTGTGGTTACAGTGTTCTACATGCCTTCTAGGTTCATCTGACTTGATCAAATGAACATCTGATCAGTAGTGTTGTTCAAGTTCTGTTTCCTTATTAATCTTCTGTCAAGATGTTATATCCATTACTGAAAGTGAGAAATTGAAGTCACTTACTATTATTGTACTGCTGTCTATTTTCCCATCATTTCTGTCACAATGCTTGCTTTATATATTTAGGTGCTCTGGTGGTGGGTGCATATATATTTATAATTTTTATAACTTTCTGGAGAATTGACCCTTTTACCATAATCTAATGTCCTTCTTTGTCTCGTGTGACAGCTTTGGACTTAAAGTCTCCTTTGTCTAACATAAGTATATCCACCCCCTCCCTTTTGGTTGCCATTTGCATGGAATACCTCTTTCCATTCCTTCACTTTCAGCCTATGGGTTTCCTTAAACCTAAAGTGAGTTTCTTGGAGACAATTATCCATTCAATTACTCTATACTTTTTTGACTGGCAAGTTTAATACATTTACCTTTAAAGTAATTATTGATAGGAAAAGATTTACTTTTGTCATTTTGTTAATTATTTTCTGTTACTTTTGCATTCTTTAGTCTGTCTTTTCCTCTTGTGCAGTCTTCTTTTGTGTTTTGCTTAATTTTTTGTACTTATATGCTTTGATTCCTTTGTATTTTTCTTTGTATATCTTCTTTGGGTAATATTTTTGTGGTTACCTTGGGGCTTACATAAAATATCGTATAGTTATAACAGTCTATTTTAGGCTGATAACAACTTAAGTTCAATCACATACAATAACTCTACACTTTAATTTCTCCCCCCCACACTTTTTGTTATTGTTATGACAATTTAATCTATTCACATTGTGTATTTTTAACAAATTTTTGGTTATAGTTATTTTTAATACTTTTGTCTTTTAACTTTTATACTAGAATTAAAATTGATTTATCCATCACCAGTACAGTAATATAGTACTCTGTATTTGTCTACATACTTACCTTTAGCAATGAGTTTCATATGTTTTTTATGTCATTGTGTTGCTGTTTAGTGTCCTTTAATTACAATTTTGTAGAACATTTCTTGTAAGGCAAATCTAGTGGTAACTAACTCACTCAGCTTTTGTTCATCTGGGAAAGTTTTTTTCATCTTTTTATTGGACAGTTGTTCCAGATATAGTATTTGTGGTTGGCAGGGTTTTTTTTCCTTCAGCTCTTCGAATATATTACTCACTCTCCTTTGGCCTAAAAGGTTTTGCTGAAAAGTCTACTCACAGTTTTATGGGAGTTCCCTTGTATGCAGCAAGATGCTTTTCTTTTGCTACTTTCAAAATTCTTAGTTTTTGACTTTTGACAATTTAATTATAGTGTGTCTCAGTGTGGATTTCTTTGGGCTCCTCTTCTCTAGTGTCCTTTGGGTTTCTTTAATCTGGATGTCCATTTTCCCTCAGATTTGGGGAGTTTTTGACCATTATGTCCTTGAATAAGCTTCTGGGTCTTTTCTCTCTTTCTTTTCCTCCTTAGATTTTCATAACATTAATTTGTCCACTTGATAGTATTCCATAGCACCTTAAGCTTTCTTCACTTTTTCATTCTTTTTTCTTTATGCTCCTCTGACTAATTTCCAATGAACTGTCTTCAAGTACTCTGATTTTTCTTTTACTTAAAATAGTTACTGTAGAACTCCTCTAGTAAATTTTTCAGTTCATTTATTGTACTCTTCAGCTCCATGACTTTTTTTGTTACTTTTTTATATTTTTTATCTTTGTTGAAATTCTCATTTTGATAATGCATTATTCTCTTGCCTCGGTAAGCACCTTTACGACAGCTATCTTGAATTCTCTAGCCAGTAAATCACATAGCTCCATTTCATTAGGGTCAGTCTCTGGAGATTTATTCTGTTCCTTTGTTTAGAACATCTTTGCCTGATTCTTTATTTTGCTTGAATTTCTGTGTAGGTGTCTATGCATTAGACAAAGTAGGCACCTCTCCTAGCCTTCACAAACTGGTCTCATACAGGAGATGACTCCCACCAATTAGCCCAGTCCAAAGATTCTGGGAACCTCTATCAACTCTTTCCCATCCCAGGGAGAAGCACGAAGCTGTGGTTTTTGTCTGCTGACTCTGTGTTTAACCATGTAGGGAGCTTTGGCATCAGCCAGCCCAGTCACCATCTCTATTCTCCCACAGGCAGCTAGACTACACTGGACCCATCAGAGCTCCAAGACAAGACTGACAAGACAGACACCATTTCTTTGGGCAGCTCCAAAGAAGTTGCAGCACTGGATGCACAGATCAACTCTTTCCCTCCCCAGGGGGAAGCTAAGAGTTGGGATTTTTTTTTTTTTTTTTTTGCGGTACGCGGGCCTCTCACTGCTGTGGCCTCTCCCGTTGCAGAGCACAGGCTCCAGACGCGCAGGCTCAGCGGTCATGGCCCACGGGCCCAGCCGCTCCGCGGCATGTGGGATCTTCCCAGACCGGGGCACGAACCCGTGTCCCCTGCATCGGCAGGTGGACTCCCAACCACTGTGCCACCAGGGAAGCCCAAGAGTTGGAATTTTTTATTCTCTCATTCTGAGAAGAGGCAGAGGATCTATGGTGTCTAACAGTCCAAACTGCTGTCTCTGTCCTCCCCTAGGGGGGTAGATTATGCTGGATTCATCAAAATGTCAAAACTGGCAGGACAAAAGCCAGTCCTCTGGGAAGCTCCCTGAGAAAAGTTGAAGTTTTCAACACATGAACAAACACCTTCCCTCACCTGGGAGAACCTGGGAGCTAAAGGACCTCTTCCTGATCCTATGGTGCTTTTCTACGGGCAGGGACTCAAGCAAGAGGTTGTTCTGAATCTCCCTACTGGCCTCAGAAAGTCTGATTTTGCATTAGTCTGGAATGCGAGAGCCTTTCATTTACTTCCTGTATTTCTCACCACAGGAATTTGTCCATGAGTTACTGTTTGTGGGGGGAAGGAAGGTCCAGGGCTTCCTACTCCACTCTCTTGCTCATGTCACTCCATCACATGCAGCACTTCCTCCTTTCTATTTATGAGTTATATTCTACTATAAGATCACATTTCACTGTATCACCATTTTCATTCAATCCAATTTGTTTATTCCTTTTCTTGCTGATACCAGGGCTCTTTCCAGGTTTTGGATATTATAAGTAAAGCTCTTATGAAAATTTTTATATAAATCTTTTTATGACAATGTAATTTCACATCTTTTGCATAAGTATTTACAAGTGGAGTTGCTGGGTTATAGGGAAGGTATATATTTAATGTTATAAAAAATCACCAAAATATTAGGGTATTATGATATTTTGCATGCCCAACAGGAAAATATAAAAATTACCCTTACTCTTTATTATTGGCAACATTTGACATTATCAGTCTTTTTAATTTTAGGTATTCTAGACAGTGTGAAGTAGTATCACATTGTTTCAATGTAACTTTAGAACATATGAACTACCCTTATAATAACTGGTTTAATGTATTTGTTTACTAATTCTAGCAAATCTATTAATTCTGACTTAAATGATCATCTCATATGAGTTTTGTTTTTCTGTTGTTTTGTTTTGTTTTGCTTGTTTGCTTGTTTGTCTTTATGTCAGGCAATCTTTGAAGGGATACCAGACATTATGAATTTTATCTTGGTTGCTGGATATTTTTTTTTCTTATAAATAGTCTTAAGCTATTTTATACAATGCAGCTTATGTTGTGTAGAACCATTAGATTCTCTTGGGTGCTCCTTTTATGATTTATTAGTGGGTCTGGAACTGTGCTCAGTCTAGGGTTATTTATTCCTCACTACTGAGACAAGACCTTCCTGAGTACTCTATCCATGCGATGAGCTTGCCAGTCTAACTGGTATGAACAAGTGCTATTCCCAGCTCTATGTGAGTATAGGGATAGATCCTTCTAATTATTTCAGATAGTTCTTTTGCCCAGTTTGATCTTTTCTCTCATGCAGGCACTGATATTATTCAGGTGAATACCTGAAGTGGATCTGGGGTTCTCTTTCTGTGAACAGCTCCTTCCTTAACTAGGATTCGGGACTTCAGTTGTTTTTTTTTTTCTCCTACCTTATAGTGACCACAGAGTAGCAATGAGCAATGAGAGTTTTTTTTTTAACTCTCTCCACTCTACCTCTTAGCACCCTTCCTCTCTGGACTGCTATTTCTTCCCCAAAACAATGACTCTTATACTCTTTCTAGATCTAGATTTGTATGTGTGTGTTGTGTTGTATTTTATTTTAAAGTTAGTTTAAGAAAGCTAGTTACCCTCCACTCTCTCACTTTGGGACACATACAAGGTTGGCTTCAGGGAGGGGAGATATTAGCACATACTAACCCATCATCATGCCATTAATCAAAATCTGACAAACTGATTTTAATGACAAAAATATATCCATTCCAACTATGCTAAGATTATCACTGTATAAAATCCTTATTGTCCACAGAACAATAACCAACCCAGGCTACACATGTAAAATATTGCTTTGGTTCTAATTTTTTAATTTGTTTTTCTAATTTTAACAGAAGTTTGATAACTAAAGACACATTTATTTTTAAACAAAATATGCAGCATAATCCAGAATGGTGTGATATTTTTGAGAATTACTGCTGCCATGTTAAAAGGAAATGCCCTTTTAAAGTGCTAGTAGAAAAGTTAATTTTCTACAATATAGACTAAACAAAGATACACGGAACTCATCTTCCATAGACATGAGAGCATTTTAAAGTTTCTTTCATATCAATAGAAAGCCTAAAGATTATTTTCTTTAAGATCATTCCTTAATTGCACTATTGTTTCCAACTTAAATATGTATTTAGTGGGGGAAAGCACTATTAAAATAAGGGAGCTTAAAGATATTTCTCCAAATACCTACTTCAAATTCCTATGAAATATTATGTTTTATACATCTTTCTAAGTACATTTATTCCATTTTTTGAGAAAATATTGTATCTTTCAATGTTTTCAGAACCACTTAGATTTATTTAGTGCCTTTTCTCTAAAGAATTCAAGTATCCTTCCTCTTACAGATTTAACTCAAAAGAAAAAATTCCCAACTAATAATTGGATGCAATGAGATACATTCTATTTTCTTTTTCTTTTTATATATTATTTAGACTTTTGAATTTTTCATCCAGCATAATTCTGCCTGGCTGCCCCTGGTTATAAATCAGATCCCTTCAGGTATAGCATTGCTTTGATGAGGCCTTGAGAGTACTCGTAGTTATATTACTTACTGAATTGCATTCCCGTGTCCTGACAGAACAAAACACTGCGAAGTGCACCATAATTTACCATAAAGAAATAACTCTAGCAATAAACACTGTTTAGTGGTGGGAAAGACGAGAATAACAGGGCAAACCAAATAAACATCATAACAACACAGCACATTAGATGACATTTTTATAGCAATATATAAAAATGACTTTGAAGAATCCTGATAGGGACTTACAGCAAAAGTTTCTTCTATGAGCATAAAACCATCTTGCTATCGTGAAAATCTACAGCTGTTCTCAGGAAAGGTGCTTTTAGAGGAACAATATAATTCTGTTCTAACATGGATGTAAATATTTTGATTAAAACATATTCATAGAATAAGTAGGTCATAATTAATGTAATGAAGTCGATTAATGGGTGATGAATTAAACCCTTAATTAAATTTACTTGCAGAACAATTTTATTCAGTCCTTATACTGATTTACATGATTGAATGCATGGATTTAACGGAATGAAATTCAAGTGTAATTTAATCATCGGTAACTAAAGATAAGTAGGAAAAATAAATATCTAATACAAATTTTGTCACTGAAAACAAAGGACAAAATAACTCTTGTAGAATAACCCCACTTGATGAGAAATATATATATATATATATATATATATATATGCTCGAAAAAGTTAATATACTTAAATGCCTCTGTAAGCTAGAGAGATCGTGAGGAAACTGCAAAGGACTAAAATAAAATGAAAATAGGAACTAGGAAGCAAAGTGATTGTATCAAATCCAGCTTTCATTCTGAAGACTTCTGCCAAATTTTGAGAGACTTTGGAGTTTCTCCTTCCCTTTGGACTGCATGGGTTAGAAAAAAACAAAAGATTCTAATGTGTCATGAGAGTCTAATATGACATGCCTGGTGAATTTAGAACCCCAAAGTCATATGCTTTTTAAATTTTCTTTCAAGATAATTTATTCTTTTTTTATTGAAGTATAATTTATTTTACAATGTTGTGTTAGCTTCAGGTATACAGCAAAGTGATTCTGATTATATATATATATGTACATATATGTATATATATATTCTTTTACAGATTCTGAATATAGCTCCCTGTGCTATACAGTAGGTCCTTTTTGTTTATCTATTTTATATTTATTAGTGTGTATCTGTTAATCCCAAACTCCTAATTTATCCCTCCCCTACCCTTTTCCCTTTCATAATTATAAGTTTGGTAACCATAAGTTTCTCTGTGATTCTGTTTCTATTTTGTAAATAGGTTTATTTGTATCATTTTTTTAGGCTCCCCATGTAAGTGATATCATATGGTATTTGTCTTTCTATTTCTGACTTACTTCACTTAATAGGATAATCTCTAGGTCCATGCATGTTGCTGCAAATGGCAGTATTTCATTTATTTATGGCTGAGTAATATTTTATTTTATATATATATGTGTGTGTGTGTATATATATGTGTGTGTGTGTGTGTGTGTGTGTGTGTGTGTGTGTATCTCACATCTTCTTTATCCATTCATCCGTTGATGGATACTTAGGTTGCTTCCATGTCTTGGCTATTGTAAATAGTACTGCTATGAACATTGGGGTTCATGTATCTTTTCAAATTAGAATTTTTATCTTTTCCGGATATATGCCCAGGAGTGGGATTGCTGGATCATTATGATAACTCTATTTTTAGTTTTTTAAGGAACCTCATACTGTTGTGGCTACATTGTGGCTACACCAATTTACATTCCCACCAACAGTGTAGAAGTGTTCTTCAGCAAGTAGTGTTGGGAAAGTTGGACACCTGCATGTAAATCAATGAAGTTAGAACACTCCCTCACACCATACACAAAAATAAGGTCAAAATGGCTTAAAGACTTAAACAGAAGACATGACACCATAAAACTCCTAGAAGAGAACATAGGCAAAACATTCTAACATAAATCATAGCAATTCTTTCTTAGATCAGTTTCCCAAGGCAAAAGAAACAAAATCAAAAATAAACAAATGGGACCTAATCAAACTTATAGCAAAGGAAACCATAAACAAAATGACAGACAACCTATAGACTGGGAGAAAATAGTTGCAAATGATGTAACCTACAAGGGATTAACTTCCAAAATATACAAATAGCACATACAGCTCAATATAAAAAAAACAACCCAATCAGAAAATGAGCAGAAGACCTAAATAGACATTTCTCCAAAGAAGAGATACAGATGGTCAACAGGCACATGAAGAGATGCTCAACACTGCTGACATTCAGAGAAATGCACATCAAAACTACAGTGAAGTATCACCTCACACCAGTCAGAATGACCATCATCAAAAAGTCTACAAATAATAAATGCTGAAGAGGATGTGGAGAAAAGGGCTGTGCTTTTAGTTTTAAAAACATGAATGAAAGATAAACCCTTTATGCAGAAGAAACAGTAAAAATACATATCCATTTTAAACTTGGAACTAGAAAGAAAAAGAATTCTATTAGAATTTTTAATCATAAATTGGATATCACATGGATTTTTGCTTGAATTTATGCTACTCGTGTGTTCACAAGTAACACATCAAGTAGACAATTTAATTTAAAGTATGCTTAGGTTTGTAGTGCTCCCTGAGGACTGACAGAAGAAAATATAATCATCAAGAGAAGTGTAACATCAGCCCAGGAATCAAAAATTTCCTATTATATAAAGTTCCAGGGGAAATGAGCAGTTTATGGTCAAAATCACAAAAGAAACAATGCATCAAAGTAAGAATGAGAAAAAAATATACATGACAGAATATATTAAAAAATGTAAATATCATAATTACCAGACTATATTACATGCATAAGGAAAGGAATGAAAATAGAACAGGAGCCTATAGAAAACAACGAAATTGGGGAAAGAATAACTGAATTTTTATAAAGAAGACTTGAAATTTAATATTTAAAACATAGATAATATAAAAATTATAAATCACATATAACTTAATGAACCAGAAGACAGATGTAGAGAAATGATTTATAGTAGCAATGATTAAAGAAAACCTCAGATTAAAATTTAAAGGATAGACATCCAGCATGTTTATCTGTTTTTGTCTCTCCCACTAGAATATAACCACCAGGATGGCAGAAAAACTCCATCTCTTTGGCGCATTAATGTACTGCCAGCACTTAGCAGTACATACACAGCACATATAAGTACTCAAAAACATTTGTTTGATGAATTAATAAATTAAAAAATGTAGGAGAGGGGAAGATGGCGGAAGAGTCAGATGCGGAGATCACCTTCCTCCCCACCAGAAATACATCTACACGTGGAACAACTCCTACAGAACACCTACTGAACGCTGGCAGAAGACCTCAGACCTCCCCAAAGGCAAGAAACTCCCCACGTACCTGGGTAGGGCAAAAGAAAAAAGAATAAACAGAGACAAAAGAATAGGGATGGAACCTGCACCAGTGGGAGGGAGCTGTGAAGGAGGAAAGGTTTCCACACACTTAGGAGCCCCTTCGCGGGTGGAGACGGGGGTGGTGGGGGAGGAAAGCTTCGGAGCCGCAAAGGAGAACACAGCAACAGGGGTGCGGGGGGCAAAGTGGAGAGATTCCCGCACAGAGGATCAGGGCCGACTGGCACACACCAGCCCGATAGGCTTGTCTGCTCACCTGCTGGGGCGGGCGCAGCTGCGAGCTGAGGCTCCGGCTTCACTCAGAGCAGAGCGCAGGGAGAGGACTGGCGGCGTGAACACAGCCTGAAGGGGGTTAGTGCGCCACGGCTAGCACGGAGGGAGTCTGGGGAAAAGTCTGGACCTGCCAAAGAGGCAAGAGACTTTCTCTTCCCTCTTTGTTTCCTGGTGTGCGAGGAGAGGGGATTAAGAGCGCTGCTTAAAGGAGCTCCAGAGACGGGCGCGAGCCTCGGCTAAAAGCGCAGACCCCAGAGACGGGCATGAGATGCTAAGGCTGCTGCTGCCGCCACCAAGAAGCCTGTGTGCGAGCACAGGTCACTCTTGACACCTCCCCTCCCGGGAGCCTGTGCAGCCCGCCACTGCCAGGGTCCCGTGATCCAGGGACAACTTCCCCGGGAGAACGCACAGCGCGCCTCAGGCTGGTGCAACTTCATGCCGGCCTCTGCTGCTGCAGGCTCGCCCCGCATTCTGCACACCTCCTTCCCCCCGGCCTGAGTGAGCCAGAGCCCCCGAATCAGCTGCTCATTTAACCCCGTCCTGTCTGAGTGAAGAACAGTCGCCCTCAGGCAACCTACATGCAGAGGCGGGGCCAAATCCAAAGCTGAGCCCCGGGAGCTCTGAGAACAAAGAAGAGAAAGGGAAATCTCTCCCAGCAGCCTCAGGAGCAGCAGATTAAATCTCCACAACCAACTTGATGTACCCTGCATCTGTGGAACACATGAAGAGACAACGAATCATCCCAAATTGAGGAGGTGGACGTTGAGAACAAGATTTATTATTTTTTCCCCTTTTCCTCTTTTTGTGAGTGTGTATGTGTATGCTTCTGTTTCAGATTTTGTCTGTATAGCTTTGCTTCCACCATTTGTCTTGGGGTTCTATCCATCCGTTTTGTTTTGTTTTGTTTCTGTTTTTTCCTTTTAAAAAAAGATTTTCTTAATTATTTTTTATTTTAATAACTATTTTATCTTATTTTATTTTACCTTCTTCCTTTTGGTCTTTCCTTCGTTCGTTCGTTCCTTCCTTCCTCCCTCCCTCTTTCCCTTCCTCCCTCCTTTATTTCTTCCTTCCTTCTTTCCTTTCTTCCTTTCTTTCTATCTTTCTATCTTTCTTTCTTTCTACTTTTTCTCCCTTTTATTTTGAGCCATGTGGATGAAAGGCTCTTGGTGCTGCAGCCAGGAGTCAGTGCTGTGCCTCTGAGGTGGGAGAGCCAACTTCAGGACACTGGTCCACAAGAGACCTCTCAGCTCCACATAATATCAAATGGCGAAAATCTCCCAAAGATCCCCACCTCAACATCAGCATGCAGCTTCACTCAACGACCAGCAAGCTACAGTGCTGGACACCCTATGCCAAACAACTAGCAAGACAGGAACACAACCCCTCCCAGTAGCAGAGAGGCTGCTTAAAATCATAAGTCAACAGATACCCCAAAACACACCACCAGACGTGGACCTGCCCACCAGAAAGACAAGATCCAGCCTCATCCACCAGAACACAGGCACTAGTCCGCTCCACCAGGAAGACTACACAACCCACTGAACCAACTTTAGCCAGTGGGGACAGACACCAAAACGGGAACTACAAACCTGCAGCCTGCAAAAAGGAGAGCCCAGACACAGCAAGATAAGCAAAATGAGAAGACAGAAAAACACACAGCAGATGAAGGAGCAAGATAAAAACCCACCAGACCTAACAAATGAAGAGGAAATAGGCACTTTACCTGAAAAGGAATTCAGAATAATGATAGTAAAGATGATCCAAAATCTTAGAAATAGAATAGAGAAAATGCAAGAAACATTTAACAAGGACCTAGAAGAACTAAAGATGAAACAAGCAACAATGAACAACACAATGAATGAAATTAAAAATACTCTGGATGGGATCAATAGCAGAATAACTGAGGCAGAAGAATGGATAAGTGACCTGGAAGATAAAATAGTGGAAATAACTACTGCAGAGCAGAATAAAAAGAATGAAAAGAACCGAGGACAGTCTCAGAGACTTCTGGAACAACATTAAACGCACCAACATTCGAATTATAGGGGTTCCAGAAGAAAAAGAGAAAAAGAAAGGGACTGAGAAAATAGTTGAAGAGATTATAGTTGAAAACTTCCCTAATATGGGAAAGGAAATAGTTAATCAAGTCCAGGAAGCACAGAGAGTCCCATACAGAATAAATCCAAGGAGAAATACACCAAGACACATATTAATCAAACTGTCAAAAATTAAATACAAAGAAAACATATTAAAAGCAGCAAGGGAAAAACAACAAATAACACACAAGGGAATCCCCATAAGGTTAACAGCTGATCTTTCAGCAGAAGCTCTGCAAGCCAGAAGGGACTGGCAGGACATATTTAAAGTGATGGAGGAGAAAAACCTGCAACCAAGATTACTCTACCCAGCAAGGATCTCATTCAGATTTGATGGAGAAATTAAAACCTTTACAGACAAGCAAAAGCTGAGAAAGTTCAGCACCACAAAACCAGCTTTACAACAAATGCTAAAGGAAATTCTCCAGACAAGAAACACAAGAGAAGGAAAAGACCAACAATAACAAACCAAAAACAATTAAGAAAATGGGAAAAGGAACATACATATCGATAACTACCTTAAATGTAAATGGACTAAATGCTCCCAACAAAAGACACAGATTGGCTGAATGGATACAAAAACAAGACCCATATATATGCTGTCTACAAGAGACCCACTTCAGACCTAGAGACACATACAGACTGAAAGTAACGAGATGGAAAAAGATATTCCATGCAAATGAAAACCAAAAGAAAGCTGGAGTAGCAATTCTCATATCAGACAAAATAGACTTTAAAATAAAGACTATTAGAAGAGACAAAGAAGGACACTACATAATGATCAAGGGATCAATCCAAGAAGAAGATATAACAATTGTAAATATTTATGCACCCAACATAGGAGCACCTCAATACAGAAGGCAAATACAGCCATAAAAGGGGAAATCGGCAGTAACACATTCATAGTAGGGGACTTTAACACCCCACTTTCACCAATGGACAGATCATCCAAAATGAAAATAAATAAGGAAACACAAGCTTTAAAAGATACATTAAACAAGATGGACTTAATTGATATTTATAGGACATTCCATTCAAAAACAACAGAATACACATTTTTCTCAAGTGCTCATGGAACATTCTCCAGGATAGATCATATCTTGGGTCACAAATCAAGCCTTGGTAAATTTAAGAAAACTGAAATTGTATCAAGTATCTTTTCCGACCACAACGCTACGAGACTAGATATCAATAATAGGAAATGATCTGTAAAAAATACAAACACACGGAGGCTAAACAATACACTACTTAACAATGAAGTAATCACTGAAGAAATCAAAGAAGAAATCAAAAAATACTGAGAAACAAATGACAATGGAGACAGGATGACCCAAAACCTATGGGATGCAAAAAAGCAGTTCTAAGAGGGAAGTTTATAGCAATACAATCCTACCTTAAGTAACAGGAAACATCTCGAATAAACAACCTAACCTTGCACCTAAAGCAATTAGAGAAAGAAGAACAAAAAAACTCCAAAGTTAGCAGAAGGAAAGAAATCATAAAAATCAGATCAGATATAAATGAAAAAGAAATGAAGGAAACGACAGCAAAGATGAATAAAACTAAAAGCTGGTTCTTTGAGAAGATAAACAAAATTGATAAACCATTAGCCAGACTCATCAAGAAAAAAAGGAAGAAGACTCAAATCAATAGAATTAGAAATGAAAAAGGAGAAGTAACAACTGACACTGCAGAAATACAATAGATCATGAGAGATTACTACAAGCAACTCTATGCCAATAAAATGGACAACCTGGACGAAATGGACAAATTCTTAGAAATGTACAACCTGCCAAGACAGAATCAGGAAGAAATAGAAAATATGAAAAGACCAATCACAAGCACTGAAACTGAAACTGTGATTAAAAATCTTCCAACAAACAAAAGCCCAGGACCAGATGGCTTCACAGGCGAATTCTATCAAAGATTTAGAGAAGAGCTAACACCTATCCTTCTCAAACTCTTCCAAAATATAGCAGAGGGAGGAACACTCCCAAACTCATTCTACGAGGCCACCATCACCCTGATACCAAAACCAGACAAGGATGTCACAAAGAAAGAAAACTACAGGCCAATATCACTGATGAACATAGATGCAAAAATCCTCAACAAAATACTAGCAAACAGAATCCAACAGCACATTAAAAGGATCATACACCATGATCAAGTGGGGTTTATTCCAGGAATGCAAGGATTCTTCAATATATGCAAATCAATCAACGTGATAAACCATATTAACAAACTGAAGGAGAAAAACCATATGATCATCTCAATCGATGCAGAGAAAGCTTTCAACAAAATTCAACACCCATTTATGATAAAAACCCTGCAGATAATAGGCATAGAAGGAACTTTCCTCAACATAATAAAGGCCATATATGACAAACCCACAGCCAATATCGTCCTCAATGGTGAAAAACTGAAAGCATTTCCACTAAGGTCAGGAAAAAGACAAGGTTGCCCACTCTCACCACTGTTATTCAACATAGTTTTGGAAGTTTTAGCCACAGCAATCAGAGAAGAAAAGGAAATAAAAGGAATCCAAATCAGAAAAGAAGAAGTAAACCTGTCACTGTTTGCAGATGACATGATACTATACATAGAGGATCCTAAAGATGCTACCAGAAAACTACTAGAGCTAATCAATGAATCTGTTCAAGTAGCAGGGTACAAAATTAATGCACAGAAATCTCTTGCATTCCTATACACTAATGATGAAAAATCTGAAAGGGAAATCAAGAAAACACTCCCATTTACCATTGTAACAAAAAGAATAAAATATCTAGGAATAAACCTACCTAAGGAGACAAAAGACCTATATGCATAAAGTTATAAGACACTGATGAAAGACATTAAAAATGATACATACAGATGGAGAGATATACCATGTTCTTGGACTGGAAGAATCAACATTGTGAAAATGACTCTACTACCCAAAGCAATCTATAGATTCAATGCAATCCCTATCAAACTACCACTGGCATTTTTACAGAACTAGAACAAAAAATTTCACAATTTGTTTGGAAACACAAAAGACCCCGAATAGCCAAAGCAATCTTGAGAACGAAAAACGGAGCTGGAGGAATCAGGCTCCCTGACTTCAGACTATACTACAAAGCTATAGTAATCAAGACAGTATGGTACTGGCAGAAAAACAGAAATATGGATCAATGGAACAGGATAGAAAGCCCAGAGATAAACCCTCACACACATGGTCACCTTACCTTTGATTAAGGAGGCAGGAATGTACAGTAGAGAAAAGACAGCCTCTTCAATATGTGGTACTGGGAAAACTGGACAGGTACATGTAAAAGTATGAGATTAGATCACTCCCTAACACCATAAACAAAAATAAGCTCAAAATGGATTAAAGACCTAAATGTAAGGCCAGAAATTATCAATTCTTAGAGCAAAACACAGGCAGAGCAGTCTATGTCATAAATCACAGCAAGATCCTTTTTGACCCACCTCCTAGAGAAATGGAAAGAAAAACAAAAATAAACAAATGGGACCTAATGAAACTTCAAAGCTTTTCCACAGCAAAGGAAACCATAAAGAAGACCAAAAGACAACCCTCAGAATGGGAGAAAATATTTGCAAATTAAGCAACTGACAAAGGATTAATCTCCCAAATTTATAAGCAGCTCGTGCAGCTCAACAACAAAAAAACAAACAACCCATCCAAAAATGGGCAGAAGACCTAAACAGACATTTCTCCAAAGAAGATATACAGACTTCCAATAAACACATGAAAGAATGCTCAACATCGTTAATCATTAGAGAAATGCAAATCAAAACTACAATGAGATATCATCTCACACCAGTCAGAATGGCCATCATCAAAAAATCTGGAAACAATAAATGCTGGAGAGGGTGTGGAGAAAAGGGAACACTCTTGCACTGCTGGTGGGAAGGTGAATTGGTACAGCCACTATGGAGAACAGTATGGAGGTTCCTTAAAAAACTACAAATAGAACTACCATATGACCCAGCAATCCCACTACTGGGCATATACCCTGAGAAAACCATAATTCAAAAAGAGTCATGTACCAAAATGTTAACTGCAGCTCTATTTACAACAGCCTGAAGATGGAAACAACCTAAGTGTCCATCATCAGATGAATGGATAAAGAAGATGTGGCACATATATACAATGGAATATTACTCAGCCATAAAAAGAAACGAAATTGAACTATTTGTCATGAGGTGGATGGACCTAGAGTCTGTCATACAGAGCGAAGTAAGTCAGAAAGAGAAAGACAAATACCATGTGCTAACACATATATATGGAATTTAAGAAAAAAAATATCATGAAGGACCTAGGGGTAAGACAGGAATAAAGACACAGACCTACTAGAGAATGGACTTGAGGATATGGGGAGGGGGAAGGGTAAGGTGTGACAAAGCGAGAGAAGCATGGACATATATACACTCCCAAACGTAAGGTAGATAGCTAGTGGGAAGCAGCCGCATAGCACTGGGAGATCAGCTCGGCGCTTTGTGACCGCCTGGAGGGGTGGGGTAGGGAGGGTGGGAGGGAGGGAGATGCAAGAGGGAAGAGATATGGGAAAATATGTATATGTATAACTGATTTACTTTGTTATAAAGCAGAAACTAACACATTGTAAAGCAATTATACTCCAATAAAGATGCAAAAATAATAATGATTTTTTTTTTTTGGCTGCACAGAGCAGCTTGCGGGATCTTAGCTCCCTGACCAGGGATTGAATCCAAGCCCCCTGCAGTGGAAATGTGGAGCCCTAACCACTGGACTACCAGGGAATTCCCCGAAAACATTCTCAAGATGTCAGTTAATTGAAAGCTACTACCTGCTCCTCTAATCATTTCCCATAGTAATAAAAAAAAAGCAGTAAGACCATGCAGAAATGGCACAAGAAACATGAACGTTATGTTAGAGACCTTGATAATCATGTCATTTATACCCCTATCATTACTATCTTCTTAAAAGCAAGAAATATCTGTGCAATATGAACTCATTGTTATACAGGGTAAAGTATTTTGTAGTTTACTTCCATTAAGAGCAAGGAGGGAGGGGAGGAAACAGAGTAACTTCACAATGTTCAAACTTAACAAACACACCACTGCCATTTGATCGAGGTCAGCAATAATAGTCATATTGATAATATATACCCTTGATATGATGTGATGAAAATGGCATGTCAGTGATTTTTCTTCTAATAATCCAGAACCCCAATCTTATCATGAGAAAAACATCAAACTATAATAATGGGCATTCTACAGAATATCTGACTAGTACTCCTCAAAACAAGGTCATCAAAAAATGATACAAATGAATTTATTTACAAAACAGAACTAATCTCACAGACATAGAAAACAAACTTACGGTTACCAAAGGAGACTCGGGGGAGCGGGGGAGATAAATTAGGAGTTTGGGATTAACAGATACAAACTACTGTATATAAAATAGATAAACAACAAGGACGTACTGTATAGCACAGGGAGCTATGTTCAATATCTTTTAATGACCTATAATGGAAAAGAATCTGAAAAATAAAATTTATATTTATAACTGAATCACTTTGCTGTACACCTGAAACTAACACAACATTGTAAATTAACTATACTTCAATTAAAAATGGTTAAATTTTTTAAAAAGTTCATGAAATACAAGGAACTCTGAGTATCTGTCACAGCCAAGAGGAGCCTAAAGAGACATGACAACTAAATGTAATATGTTCCAAAATGGGATCCTGGAAGAGAAAAAACTAAAGTTTTCAGTAAAAACTAAAGAAATCTGAATAAACTATGGATATTACTTAATAATAATGTACAAATACTGGTTCATTAACTGTAACAAATGCTGATGCTATTGTAGGATGTTAATAACAGGAAAAACTGGGTGTGGAATATATGAGAATCCTCTGTACAAGCTTCTCAATTTTTCTGGGTAAATCTAAAACTGCTCTAAAGAATGAAGTCCACTGTAAAATTCCTTAAATGACTCCACTTGGATAAAAAAGCAAGGGGAGGCATAAAACCCATTCACACATGTTCAATAAGACATTTGCCATGAATAAATGACCTTAGTCATTTGCAAAGAGAATACTGATATTCTTTATCCATGCAGATTCTTTCTTCTTTCTAACAAACCAACAATTGAAACATGTGAAATTATATTCAAAAAAGACAATTTATCTACAGGTAGATAATAAAAAACCATAAAGTTATTCAAGAAATGTGGGATGATAAGCTAGTATTAATCTAGATTAGTAGTTTCTTACTATTGCCCTATTTCTAATCACAGATGGGCTCCTAAAATAATTAGCCTTATTTCTTCCCTTTACACCACTTGAGCCTAACTCAACTTCCCTCTTAAGAAGCTGTCAGAAACAGAAAGCAAGTCAATCTTATGGCGCCTGAATTGGAGGAGATATCTATTTCATTTAATTAAAAAAATTTGTTAAAATAACAATACTTCACATGTCAGCAAAGATGACGTTGAGACCAGGCACTTCTTCCCTAGCTCTTCATCACCAGCCTTTTTCTTAATGTAAAACATTTTGTGGAAATACAACGCATAAAAAAAAGCACAAAACAAAGTTCAGCTCAATTTTTTTTTAAATCCAAAAGCACTGATGGCTTTGCTCCTTTTATTGCAGATTTGTGTCATTACAAGGTTAATCTGGGAATATATTGAAAAAAAACTTCTCCCTTTTATATGCACAAAACGTATGACATGAAATACTTTGTGAGAGAGCTGAGGTAATAGGAACACACTCAGAAACAACAGTACGAAACGTTCCAAATGTTTAAAAAGTGAATTCATCATGAATTAAGCACCTAAAAACAGAGCATACCCAGAACCCCAGAAGCTTCAGCAGCCCCTTCCAGACAGAAAGCCCCAATGGTAACCACTAGCTTCAAGTTCTAACAGAATCAATTAGTTTCACCTGTTTTTTGAACTACATATAAACAGAACCATACAGGCTTCACAGGTGGCTTCACAGGTGAATTCTATCAAACATTTAGAGACGAGCTAACACAACCTTCTCTAACTCTTCAAAAATATAGCAGAGGGACGAACACTCCCAAATTCATTCTACGAGGCCACCATCACCCTGATACCAAAACCAGACAAAGATGTCACAAAGGAAGAAAACTACGGGCCAATATCACTGATGAACATAGATGCAAAAATCTTCAGCAAAATACTAGCAAACAGAATCCAACAGCACATTAAAAGGATCATACACCCTGATCAAATGTGGTTTATCCCAGGAATGCAAGGATTCTTCAATAAATGCAAATCAATCAATGTGATACACCATATTAACAAATTGAAGAAAAAAAACATATGATCATCTAAATAGATGCAGAAAAAGCTTTTGACAAAATTCAACACCCATTTATGATAAAAACTCTCCAGAAAGTGGGCACAGAGGGAACCTACCTCAACATAATAAAGGCCATAACAACCCACAGCAAACATCATTCTCAATAGTGAAAAACTGAAAGCATTTCCTCTAAGATCAGGAACAAGACAAGGATGTCCACTCTCACCACTATTATTCAAAAACATAGTTCTGGAAGTCCTAGCCACATCAATCAGAGAAGAAAAAGAAATAAAAGGAATACAAATTGGAAAAGAAGAAGTAAAACTCTCCCTGTTTGCAGATGACATGATACTATACATAGAGAATCCTAAAAATGCCACCAGAAAACTACTAGAGCTAATCAATGAATGTGGTAAAGTTGCAGGATAAAAAATTAATGCACAGAAATCTCTTGTGTTCCTATATACTAATGATGAAAAATCTGAAAGAGAAATTATGGAAACACTCCCATTTACCATTGCAACAAAAAGAATAAAATACCTAGGAATAAACCTACCTAGGGAGAAAAAGACCTGTATGCAGAAAACTGTAAAACACTGATGAAAGAAATTAAAGATGATACCAACAGATGGAGAGATACACCACGTTCTTGGACTCGAAAAATCAATACTATGAAAGTGATTATATTACCCAAAGCAATCTACAGATTCAATGCAATCTCTATCAAATTACCAATGGCATTTTTTACAGAACTAGAACAAATCATCTTAAAACTTGTATGGAGACACAAAAGACCCCGAATAGCCAAAGCAGTCTTGAGGGAAAAAAACGGAGCTGGAGGAATCAGGCTCCCTGACTTCAGACTATACTACAAAGCTACAGTAATAAAGACAGTATGGTACTGGCACAAAAACAGAAACATAGATCAATGGAACAAGATAGAAAGCCCAGAGATAAACCCATGCACCTATGGTCAACTAATCTATGACAAACGAGGCAAAGATATACAATGGAGAAGAGATAGTCTCTTAAATAAGTGGTGCTGGGAAAACTGGACAGCTACATGTAAAAGAATGAAATTAGAACACTCCCTAACACCATACACAAAAATAAACTCAAAATGGATTTGAGACCTAAATGTAAGATGAGACACTATAAAACTCTTAGAGGAAAACATAGGAAAAACACTCTTTGACATAAATCACAGCAAGATCTTTCTTGATCCACCTCCTAGAGTAATGGAAATTTAAAAAAAAGTAAACAAATGGGACCTGATGAAACTTTAAAGCTTTTGCACAGCAAAGGAAACCATAAACAAGATGAAAAGACAACCCTCAGAATGGGAGAAAATATTTGCAAATGAACCAATGGACAAAGGATTAATCTCCAAAATATATAAACAGCTCATGCAGCTCAATATTAAAGAAACAAACAACCCAATCCAAATATGGGCCAAAGACCTAAATAAACATTTCTCCAAAGAAGACATACAGATGGCCAAGAAGCACATGACAAGCTGCTCAACATAACTAATTATTAGATAAATGCAAATCAAAACTACAATGATGGGGCTTCCCTGGTGGGGAGTGGTTGAGAGTCCTCCTGCCGATGCAGGGAACACGGGTTCATGCCCCAGTCCAGGAAGATTCCACATACCACGGAGCAGCTAGGCCCGTGAGCCATGGCCGCTCAGCCTGCGCATTCGGAGCCTGTGCTCCGCAACGGGAGAGGCCACAGCAGTGAGAGGCCCGTGTACCGCAAAAAAAAAAAAAAAAAAAAGTACAATGAGGTATCACCTCACAGCAGTTAGAATGGGCACCACCAGAAAATGTACAAACAACAAATGCTGAAGAGGGTGCGGAGAAAACGGAACCCTCTTGCACTGTTGGTGGGAATGTAAATTGATACAGCCACTATGGAGAACAGCATGGAGGTTCCTTAAAAAACTAAAAATAAAATTACCGTATGATCCAGCAATCCCACTACTGGGCATATACCCAGGGAAAACCATAATCCAAAAAGACACATGCACCCCAATGTTCACTGCAGCACTAGTACCATAGCCAGGTCATGGAAGCAATCTAAATGTCCATCAACAGAGGAATGGATAAAGAAGATGTGGTACATATATACAATGGAATATTACTCAGCCATAAAAAGGAACACAATTGAGTCACTTGTTGAGACACGGACAGATCTAGAGACTGTCATACAGAGTGAAGTAAGTCAGAAAGAGAAAAACAAATATCGTATATTAATGCATGTATGTGGAACCTAGAAAAGTGGTATGGATGAGCTGGTTTCCAGGGCTGAAGTTGAGACACAGATGTAGAGAACAGACGTGTGTACACCAAGGGGGGAAAACCGCGGTGGAGTGGGGATGGTGGTGTGCTGAATTGGGCTATTGGGATTGACATGTATACACTGATGTGTATAAAATTGATAACTAATAAGAACATGCAGTATTAAAAAGCAAACAAACAAAAAAAAACATCTAGTACTAAACTTTCCTTGGGTTATTTGTATGGAAATACGTTAATATAAATATTTCAGACATTACATGAAATTTCTAAAAATCTTATATGTTCTGGTACAGTGTTATAATTCACAATTCTAGTTATTAGTTTAAAATATATATCTCAGAAATAACTAAATTTCCTTGTCAATTGCATTATTATTATGAACTTTTATCAACTATTTAAACATGGTCATTTTTAAGTCTTTTGTCATTTAGAGACAGTTCTGGGTATACTCTGATGCTTTTGCAAACATGTTCCTATAAAAGGGTTTCATCTTCAAGAAATTCATGGAAAAGACTCTGACAAGTACAGGTTTCTGGTAACTGACTATACTGCTGAACTGAATGAATAAGCATTTTCAGAACTCTAATGGAAAACTGATGAACTCATAAAAGTGCGAACAAAAGATCAAGATGAAAAAAAATTAATTAGACGGGACTGAGTGAACTGATGAGGGTGATTATAATATTTGTGACTTCTGTTTGAATAAAAAAAAAAGGATCATACTCCATGATCAAGTGGGGGTTATCACAGGAATGCAAGGATTCTTCAATATATGCAAATTGATCAAGTGGAGTTTATCCCAGGAATGCGAGGATTCTTCAATATACACAAACCAATCAATGGGATATACCATATTAACAGAGTGAAGGAGAAAAACCATGTGATCATCTCAATAGATGCAGAAAAAGCTTTTGACAAAATTTATCACCAATTTATGATAAAAAACCTTCCAGAAAGTAGGCAGAAAGGGAACTTACCTCAACATAATAAAGGCCATATATGACAAAACCACAGCCAACATCGTTTTAAATGGTGAGAAACTGAAACCATTTCCACTAAGATCAGGAACAAGACAATGTGCCCCACTCTCACCAGTATTATTCAACATAGTTTTGGAATTTTTAGCCACAGCAATCAGAGAAGAAAAAGAAATAAAAGGAATCCAAATCGGAAAAGAGGAAGTAAAACTGCCACTGTTTGTACATGACATGATACTATACATAGAAAATCCTGAAGATGCTACCAGAAAACTACTAGAGCTAATCAATGAATTTGGTAAAGTAGCTGGATACAAAGTTAATGCACAGAAATCTCTTGCATTCCTATACACTAATGATGAAAAATCTGAAAGAGAAATTAAGGAAACACTCCCATTTACCACTGCAACTAAAAGAATAAAATATTCTAGGAATAAACCTACCTAAGGAGACAAAAGACCTGTATGCACAAAAGTATAAGACTCTGATGAAAGAAATTAAAGATGATACAAACAGATGGAGAGATATACCATGTTCTCGGCTTGGAAGAATCAACATTTTACAAATGACTATACCACCCAAAGCAATCTACAGATTCAATGCAACCCCTATCAAACTACCACTGGCATTTTTCACAGAACTAAAACAAAAAATTTCAATTTGTATGGAAACACAAAAGACCCCGAATAGCCAAAGCAACCTTGAGAAAGAAAAATGGAGCTGGAGGATTCAGGCTCCCTGACTTAAGACTATACTACAAAGCTACAGTAATGAAGACATTAAGGTACTGGCACAAAAACAGAAATACAGATCAATGGAACAGGATAGAAAACCCAGAGATAAACCCACGCATATATGGCCACCTTATCTTTGATAAAGGAGGCAAGAACATACAATGGAGAAAAGACAGCCTCTTCAATAAGTGGTGCTGGGAAAACTGGACAGCTACATATAAAAGAATGAAATTAGAACACTCCCGAACACCGTACACAAAAATAAACTCAAAATTGATTAAAGACCTAAATGTAAGGCCAGACACGATAAAACTCTTAGAGGAAAATGTAGGCAGAACACTCTCTAACAGAAATCACAGCAAGATTCTTTTGACCCACCTCCTAGAGAAATGAAAATAAAAACAAAAATAAACAAATGGGACCTAATGAAACTTAAAAGCTTTTGCACAGGAGAAGAAACCATAGACAAGACAAAAAGACAACCCTCAGAACTGGAGAAAATATTTGCAAACAAAGCAACTGACAAAGGATTAATCTCCAAAATATACAAGCAGCTCATGCAGATCAATATCAAAAAAACAAACCACCCAATCCAACAATTGGCAGAAGACCTGAATAGACATTTCTCCAAAGAAGATATGCCAACAAACACATGAAAGGATACTCAACATCACTAATCATTAGAGAAATGCAAATCAAAACTACAATGAGGTATCACCACACACTGGTCAGAATGGCCATCATCAAAATGTCTACAAAGAATAAATGCTGGAGAGGGTGTGGAGAAAAGGGAACCCTCTTACACTGTTGGTGGGAATGTAAATTGGTACAGCCACTATGGAGAACAGTACGGAGGTTCCTTAAAAAACTAAAATTAGAACTACCATACAACCCAGCAATCCCACTACTCGGCATATACCCTGAGAAAACCATAATTCAGAGAGAGTCATGTACCACAATATTCATTGCAGCTCTATTTACAATAGCCAGCAAATGGAAGCAACCTAAGTGTCCATCGACAGATGAATGGATAAAGAAGAGGTGGCACAGATGTACAATGGAATATTACTTAGTCATAAAAAGAAATGAAATTGATTTATTTGTAGTGAGGTGGATGGACCTAGAGACTGTCACAGAGAGTGAAGTAAGTCAGAAAGAGAAAAACAAATATTGTATGCCAACACATATACATGGAATCTAAAAAAAAAAAAAAAAGTTCTGAATAACCTAGGGGCAGAACAGGAATAAAGACACAGATGTATAGAATGGACTTGAGGACATGGGGAGGGGGAAGGGGAAGCTGGGATGAAGTGAGAGAGTGCCATGTACGTATATACCCTACAAAATGTAAAATAGATAGCTAGTGGGAAGCAGCCACATAGCACAGGGAGATCAGCTTGGTGCTTTGTGTCCACCTAGAGGGGTGGGGAAGGGAGGGTCGGAGGGAAACGCAAGAGGGAGGAGATATGGGGATATGTATATGTATAGCTGATTCACTTTGTTATAAAGCAGAAACTAACACACCATTGTAAAGCAATTATACTCCAATAAAGATGTAAAAGAAAAATTGAAGTAAATGATGACATTATTTTCTCAATAAAATTTTATGAAACAAATATCCAAAATAAGAGACAAAAAGATTAAATGACAAAACAGATGAGTAAAATGGAGCTGAATAAAGCAAAGAATAAAAGTAAAAAAACTGAAATGCCATAGATAAGAACATCATTATAGAAGCAGAAACACATCAGAACATTTAATTCAAAATATGAAATCAATCAATTTACTAGAACTATCAGAATACACTGAAATAGGAGAAAGATGAAAACTATAAGAGAAAATATGAAAAGTGTAGAGGACAAAAATGGTTATTTGACATCACTGAAAAAGAGACCATACAAATGGAATAGAAGCAACAAATAGATGTTAAATATCTATATATAGATATATAGATATTCCTTAGATGAAGGCTATAATATTCACATCTAAACAGACTTACAACTTTCCACAAACAAAACAAAATTAATGAATATAGATAAAAACCTAATGTACTCTCATGAAAAAATAAAAAATTGAGCATTAAATCTGAAAAAAGAATCATGCAAGCATCCACATAGAAAAACAAAAGAAAAATGCATTCAAACAGCCTCAGACTGCTCTGCCTTATTATTTGAAAAAAACACTGTGAATAAAGTCTATACCTTATTGAGGACTGAAAATGTTATAAGCTAGCTATTAAACAACCCAACAAAAGTGAATGTTTCACATATGAAGGCAAGGGGACAATCTCAGACACTCTCATGAAGTAAACAGATATTTTTAAATAAAAGTACTTAGAGACGTATTCTAGGTAGTCATTAGAGGTATTGGAATAAAGAACTCAGGAGTAGAGAAACTGAAGTGGAGGAAAGTGGCGTGCTGGTGAAACCATTTCAACATACAACTAAGCATCGACTGTTGTCATAAATGTCATTACAAAAAAGGAAATGCAAGTTTTATAAGTAGTTATGGAAAGGTAAAATACTTCTGTAAAAATATTATTTAATAATCTGGGACTATTTCACAATGTGCATGATGAAGATGATATTTTATTTATAAATTTCTCTTATAAATTAAATGTGAACCTTACAGTTAGGGCCAACGGGTATATGAAAAGATGCCCAACATCACCAATCACTGGGTAAACACAAATCAAAGCCACAATGAATTATCACCTCATACCTGTTAGAATGGCTATTATAACAAGAGTCGGTAAGCATGTGGAGAGAAGGGAGCCCTTGTGCACCCTTGGTGGGAATGTAAATTGGTACAGCCAATATGGAAAACAGTATAGAAGTTCTTCAAAAAAATTAAAAATAGAACTACCATATGACCTGCCAATCCCACTTCTGGGTCTATATCCAAAGGAAATTAGGGGCTTCCCTGGTGATGCAGTGGTTAATATTCCACCTACCAATGTAGGGGACATGGGTTTGAGCCCTGGTCTGGGAAGATCCCACATGCCGCAGAGCAACTAAGCCCATGCACCACAACTACTGAGCCTGTGTTCTAGGGCCCGTGAGCCACAACTACTGAGTCTGTGTGCCACAACTACTGAAGCCCACGTGCCTAGAGCCCGTGCTCTGCAGCAAGAGAAGCCACTGCAATGAGAAGCTCATGCACCGCAACAAAGAGTAGCACCCCCTTGCTGCCACTAGAGAAAAACCCATGCACAGCAACAAAGACCCAATGCAGTCAAAAAATAAATAAAATAAATACATAAAATAAAATAAAGTTTTAAAAAACACAAAGGAAATGAAATCGAAGAGATATCACAGCATTGTTCACAATAGCCAAGACAGGGAAACAAACTAAGTGACCATCAATGAATGAATGAATTTTTAAAATGTGAGATATATATAGATATATAGACACACACACACACACACACACACACACACACACAATGGAATATTATACGGTCATAGAAAGAAGGCAATCCTGCCATTTGTGACAACATGGATTAACTTTGAGGGCATTACGCTAAGTGAAATAAGACAGAGAAAGACAAGTACTCTATGATACCACTTACATATGGAAACTAAAAAAGCTAAACTCATAGAAATAGAGAGTAAAATGATGGTTGCCAGGGGGCTAGCAGGTGAGGGAAATGGGGTTGGTCAAGGGATACAAACTTCCATTTATAAGATGAGTAAGTTCTGGGGATCTAATTACAGCAGATCTATGCAAGGGTGACTAGAGTTAACAACACTGTACTATATAATTGAAAGTTGTTAAGAGAGTAAATCTTAAATATTCTTACCACACACACACAGAGATAATAATGATGTGAGGTGATGGAGGTATTAACTAACCTTATGTGGTAACCATTTCACGATATGTACATGTATCAAAGCATCATGCTATATCCTGTTGTATACCATAAATGTACACAAGGTCATATGTCAATTATACCTCAATAATAAACACTACAGTTAAAAATGAAAAAAAACCCACATCAAAAAGCAAATCTCCAAAGACAAAAGCCACATGACCATTTGTTTAAGAGATTTCTAAAATTCTGATATTATCATCTCAACTTGGAGTATAAGAAAAGAACAAAATATCACCTGTATATCGGGAATTTTCAACAGAACATTTGTAATTTTTTTTTCTCCTTTTATGGAAAGAGAGGTAAGAGTCCAAATGATTATGCTTAGTTTACATACTGAGGGTATCTTATTTTCAAATATATCATGAATTAGTGAACGTGTACTTATCAAGAAGATTGGGACAGAAGAATATTTCACTTGGTAAAAACAGTTGAGCCAATTAGACCATCCACTTCTTCACCTGGTAGTTCTAAGGAAATAATCTGAAAACCCAATGTCTGATATCACAGACGTGGTAGAAATACACCAGTTAAAAAAAAATTAACCTGCTCTAACAAGAGCCAAGGTAAAGTCCCCAACATAAGGAGGCTGGAGGTATATGTCTTCAGACACTCTTAGGAAAGTGAACCCAATGATTTCCCCATAAGAAGTACCTAAGACTTGACTCCAGCTTAACCAGGGTCCAAGACAGGTCAACAGGACAACAACGTTTGCCAGCCCCACTCAAGGAGAAGTGCCAGACTGTGAACTGGGGGGTCAGGGGAGGGAGACTGGGGGAATGGATGACCAATGGGACTAGAATTAACTTTTTATTCTGTCTCATTTTCAGCAATGAGCACATGTGACGCTTCTATTCAGAAAAAAAGTGATAGTTTTCAAAAATGGTTGTTGTAGATTATATATAACATGGGCCATATTCATGATCTAAGTGCTGAAGCAGGTTATAAAGTGGTATAAATTCTACTTACAACTATGAGGAACAAATGAGTTTGGAAGGAAAAAAAAGCAACAAAATGATATGGACAGTAAGATTATAAATGACTGTTTTTTTCCTAATGTTTAAACCATCTATATAATATAGTTCTATTTTAAAATCATTTTAAAGTATTTTAAACATAATTTGTATCCAATCATTGTGCAAAAAATATAGACAAATGACCTTTGCGATTTATGTGTCAAATATCCTCACACTTTCAAGCCTTTAAACAGATTATAGGATGACCAATGAATCTTATTAAATGCATATTACAATTATTTTTTAAAATTTGGTGCATTGAAAAATAATTTTGAAAACTGGAGACTTAAAATGGAGGTAATTTCCAAGTGAACATTCTTTCTGGTCTCACCCTTTAAGAAAGCGGGGTAGTAACCATTGACTGATTGACCGTTGGCATTATCAGCATTTTACACGTGACAAATATTCATGCAACTGAACCAAATTTTACCTCTAATCAAGAATGGCAGAGTCATGCAGAGACTAGTTATATTCCCACTAAAGCAATCAAGGAAAAATTTCTTTCAGATGTAGTAAAAACCCACACAGAGACTTTTATGAAAATTTGGTGTTCCTTGCCGGGAGGAAAATCCACAAGGCCAAAGAACCTTATCTCCTGCAACTATTATTCTTCAGAGTATTTCAAGAGCTCATTGTCAGAGAAATTGAACTTGACCCTGCTTTTGATTTGGAGTAATTTCTTATCACAGAATTGTCACTTCCCAGCATTCCAGCCTCAGGCACATGATGAGCTGTGGCCTGACAGGAGCTATAATCAGAGGTAAAGCAACTGGTGATAAAGTATGAAGTGCCATGAGTTTTGATATAAATCAATAGAGAAATCCCTTCTCTATCCAGTTAAATCATTTATAACTTTATTGTCTTATAGGAAATACAGCCTGTGTCAAAAGAAAGGCGAAGTCAGAATCTGCTGCTAGAATTCCTATAATGTCTATTTTCTCAACAGTGCTTTAGCAAACTTTCGGTCCTGAGATTTGAAAAGAGCGTTACTAATTCAGAGTACCTTGTCTTGACCCTACCCTGGGCCTGAGGGTAGAATCCCATTGTGTTAAGAGCTCACTGTCGCCCTCTTTTCCAGAAATTGCCCTCAACTGGGAGGAACTGCCTTATCCTCCCCCTTCTCCTCAGCCACAGCCCCCAGTTACTGACGGAATGATTCTGGGGTTAAGAAGGACAAGTACCTCACCTTTTGCGCAGTTGATACTCCAGAGCCCCACTCCCCGAGCCCCGACCCACACACCCTGCCCCCGTGTCTTGGTTGGCCAAAAAGTTCGTTCGGGTTTTCCGGAAGCTCTTAAAACCCGAACGGACTTTTGGGCCAACCCAATATTAGCCCAAGGCCAGATTTTATGCTACTGGGTTCTTTCTCCCTCCCTTCCTGCCTCTTCCCCTTTTCCTGCTTCACATCCTTCCTTAAAGGCTCTCCCCAAAATGCATTTCCTCCATAAATTACAGGCACCCAAATTCCTGTTTTAGACTCGCCTTTAGGAGACAGTGTAAGTTCAACAAATGTTGGCTTCTCAGGCATACGTGACAACGCTTAAGTTTTTTGAAAGCATGACCTTAATTTTGGGGATAATGTTATGACAACAAGATTCGACTCCTATACTTGGACCTCATTTTTGCATCCAACAACTCTGAAATTAGCAGCGGAAGACAGGATACCCTGTCTGCCCTCCAAAGGTCTCTATCCTTCACAAAATTGAAATGCAGAATGCCTTTTGATGCCCCAGGGTTCGCTGCAGTACCTTGCCCTTCCTCATCTTTATGTGACTTCTAAATCAATCACTTTACATATGTGTGAGAAGTTGTTTTGATTTGCTTTAATTCCTGCTAAAGAGAATTTTAATTTACATTTCAATCACTGGGAAAAAAATTTTTTGAGCAGGTCCTGGGGATAGAGCAATGAACACAACAAACAAAATCCTTATTTTTATGATGCTTAAATTCTAATTGTGGAACGCCAAAAATTAAAAAAAGAAAATAAATAAAAAGCATACTTTCTAGTAAAGAAGCAATTTCCCAAAATAATATATTCAACTTTGTCTCTCAATTTTAAACAATCTTTCCCTCCATACATTGCATTCTAGGCCAAGAAGCTTAATAGTCATTGAAATGTTTTAATGAAATATAGATTGACCAAAATGGTATAATTCCTATGATGTAATTCCTCAGTGGTGGTAAGTTGAAGGAACTATTGTTTGAAAGTTGATACTAGCTTCACCCAATAATTTCATTGCCCAATTATTTGCATATTGATGGGGCTTTGGGAATATCACAGCATCCAGTACAGCCTTTTTTCACAATATACATCAAGATTGTGTTTCCAATTAGACCACTGGAGTAACAGACACATTCACTGGGGAGATGAGGCCAGGTCAAAACAAGGAATCACATACAGCTCTAGCTGCAGAAGAGATTTGAACGCTACCAGATGCTGAGATGCTTGAGGATGGTACCATGTGTCCCCAACAGAGAAGATACTAAGTAAATGTTTGTGGAATGAAAGAATAAATAAATAAACACATAGATCCATATAGTGAAAATCAGCATTTTATGTTTCTTCTTGCTCCTTACTGGCTCTGAGGAAATACGTCATGTAATCTTAGACAATAATTTCCTCAGAAATAAAGAAAATGACTTTAAGCCAGAAGGCATTTCAGAAATCACTTTGTGACTTTACTACATACATTAATGATTATTGGGTGATGTTTCAGATTAATAGGTCATACTCATCGTAGCTGTAAAAATAAGTACTATTGTGTGAAGTAGCTAATGTCTAAAACGTAATGGACAGTTTCTAATATAAACATTTTCAGGGACATTTCAGAAGTAATATTCCCTTCCTCACATCTTTCAATACAGACATAGAACAAAAAAAAATCAGTTTATCTATTTATCTACTCCTTTTCATTGCTGAACCCCAAATTGACTCTGAACAAGTAGTCCCATTGATTCTCTAGCTAGCTTCCTTTCTTGACTGTTTAAGAATCACCTACAGTTTGCTTTTGTGCCCTTTGCCAGGTATTCCTCAAATTCTTTTTCAGTCCAACTTGTTTTGCCCTGCCATTTTATACTTTGTAGATATTTAGTTGTCTTTAGATAAACCAATGTTTACGTTTCAAAGTTATCTTCTTCCCTGTTGACTTTGCCCATTACTGGTACTATGAAAATTAAGTAATATATCAAGACTTTATATAGTTAGTATACTTAAGCTTATCAATTAACATAATTATTTTAGCTATAATTAAAATATAAAATTTATTCTCATCAAATATGCAGAGTTCACAGAGCTGGAAAGCAAAGTACTATAATAAAAGCTAGATTAAATATCATTCGCTAGGAGGGGCTGGATCTCAAACTCGAAAGATGAATTCAAAGCCTTGTATTTATATTCCAAAAATTCATTGCATAAGTACAGAAGGGGAAGATATGAAACATAGGCAAAATTTACTTGGAAAAAAAATAATAAGTTGGAAATTTAACTGCAAACTCAGTGGGATCAATATTGAGATGGGACAACTTAAATCCAGTTTTAGCTGGGCTGATAACGTCACATGAAATTACAGTTCTGCTGTAATCTCATATTTCTCAATGTCTATTCAGGAATATTTCTCATCTAAATACTACTTTTTTTGTTTTTAATCACTAGCCATGTTTTACAATGTTAATGCTTGATCAACTTGACTCACTGAAGTATGTGCTGGAACAATTGAAGCTACTTAAGAGTGAGATAAAGTGCTCCACTAGGGATATCCAAAGAGGACAGAGAATGAGAGGGCAAGTAGAAAATGTAGAGTCAATGAGGTGAAAAGGCAGACCTGAACAAAAAGCAGTAAAATACTCTTCAATCAAATACAGATGAAATGCTCTCCATTTTCTGTGGGAACATCATATGCTTACAACTGAAGACCAATATCAAATCAATGAACTAAGTACATGTATCCATAAGTCACAAATAACTAAATGGGCATCTACATTTATCTTCTCTCTCACTGCCTGGATTAGATTTATCATTGCAAGTATATGCATTGTTATTGTTTGCATAACTGCCCAGGATAACATGAAATGCTAAGTGGTTAACATACAAGTAGGTCCTAATGACACATTTCAACAGTGTACCATGATTGTGGGTGAAATGGTATCAAATGTATTTTATTTCTTTTTAGAAAGTTTGACTTCTATAACGTGCATTTCAGCACATGTGTTATTCATGGCATTTTTTAAATCGCATATAACTCCTTCTCCATCTCCAGAGTTATATGCCACTTCCCCAAAAAATAATTCTCCAACCTTCTGAAGAATACATCTGAAGGTATAGTCTGTGTTTGGTGTGTATTTGAGAGACAAGAGAGAAAATGCATTTTTTTTACATTTTATCTGTTTGTGTACTGATTTAAAATACTGTTATTATTATTAAAATGTGTATTTTGCAATAATTATATCATGATTCTACTAAAATCTACCTGGCAACTTAGTTTCCTGTGATCACCTATGAGTGTTTTATGTTTTCTCTAAATGCAATGAACCTCACACAGTTGTAGTAATTAAATGTAATTCCTTTCCTTATATTCCTGATAATTCTCCAAGTCATCACAGCTCAAGCCACTCTCTAATTAAGAAGAGATGAAAAAAGTAGCAGGTATTTTGGCAAGTTGATTTTTAACACTCAATAACATTGTTTCCCTCAAAAAAAAGCAAGCTATAGAAAATCCTTCTAAGATTCTTACTTTATTCTAGTAGTAGGACTAGTTCAGAGACAAGGAACAATATCAAATTCAAATGCACTAATACTACAATAATAAGGCTCACTTTTAAAGCATCGCTGAACATTAGAATATAATTTAATGGCTGAGTGGCTAAAAGAATTTAATCTCCTTCCTTCCGCATGGCACAAGAATTGCTTCTACTCCCAGCGGCATCAGGTCTAGCAGTTGCGGGGGAAATCTAGCTTGAGGAGTTTAACAGGTTTGTCAAGTCTAGAAGGAAGCATGTGATGTGAATGTATTACACGTACATGAAACCACCATTTCCCTTCCTAGGAATGTTTTGTCTTGACATTGCCATCTTTTCTTTTCCTCCAAAAGGAAAGATAAACAAAATTGCAAAGAGCTATCTTCATTAAATTCACATCATCCCCAAGTTCTATAAATATGCAGCTAGACATAACCAAGTTTTAGAAACACATATAAATTGAATCAAAGGGGAAGAAATAGGAAAGATTGAGACTATAATTCAGCGATTTAATGTTATCCTTGGATCAATCCAGACTGATTTTTTTCCTTGCAGAATGATTTCAAGAAATTTCTCTATGCTATTAGGATCTCAAAAGGAGAATAATGAGAAATGAGGCAATGAATATGAGAATATGATATGGTGGCTATCATCAGGACGTTATTACACCATCCATTAAAACACACAGAGGCCTTTTAAGAGTACCCATGAGAAAAATTCCTCTATGATTTTAGTACCAGAGAAAATTCTTATTTTTATCTTACAGGAACAATGATTCAGCCCTTATGTTTCTCTGTTTGTTCTAGCTACTGGAAAGTCCAAACCAAAGTTTTTAAACCCCTCTTACAAGTGAAAATGACTTTCTGTTATGCTTTTGTCCCCTAATCTTTCATTTAGCTCTACATTATTATCTTATTACTTCTTCCCTCATACCTCATGACTGCCTGAAAGTCGACCCAAATTATCTCTTTTTAAAAAATGTATGGAACAAAGTGCAACATAAATAAATAGTACATTGGGATTCTTATTATATTTTAAAGGAAATCATTATAATTCTTTAAAAGATTCCTGTTCCTACTTTCAACGGAATGACTTGTGGTTTTGTTTTTTTGTTTTTTTTTTTTTGCGGTGCGCGGGCCTCTCATTGTTGTGGCCTCTCCCGTTGCGGAGCACAGGCTCCGGACACGCAGGCTCAGCGGCCATGGCTCACGGGCCTAGCCGCTCCGCGGCATGTGGGATCTTCCCGGACCGGGGCACGAACCCGCGTCCCTTGCATCGGCAGGCGGACTCTCAACCACTGCACCACCAGGGAAGCCCTGCCTTGTGGTTTTATATGGAAAGTTCATTAAGCAATACAAAAGAAAATATCTTCCAAGACAATGTCACAGACAGGGCTGGTTCTACATAACTCTTTCTTTTTTGACTCTTTGATCAATAGTTGAATATACCCTTGCCTTCTGAGTACCACACTTGCCTGAGTTTCTTCCTACCATACTAATTGTGAATGCCCTCTCGTTCCTGAGATCATAATTTTGGAATGCTTAGCCTTTGGTCTCTTCTTTGTCTACTCTCCCTTTCTTGGACTCACATCCAGTCTTATAGCTTTAAGTACCATCAATATGTTGGCAGTCCCAAATGGGTGTTTCTAGCCTAGACTACTCTTCCAAATTCAAGACATATATCCAACTGACTGCTCAAAATCTCCCCTTGGATATCTAATAGCATATCAAATTCAAAATGTATTTCTAAAACCAAACTCAGGATTTTCCTCCCTAAACATGCTCCACCTGTAGCCTTCCTCACTTCAATTGTTGGCAACTTGATCCGTCCAGTTGTTCAGGTCAAAGCCCTGGAATTATCTCTGACTCCCCTCTTTCTCTCCCACTTGGCATCTAATGCATCAAGAAATTCTATTGGGGGCTTCCCTGGTGGCGCAGTGGTTGGGAGTCCGCCTGCCGATGCAGGGGACATGGGTTCGTGCCCCGGTCCGGGAATATCCCACATGCCGCGGAGCGGCTGGGTCCGTGAGCCATGGCCGCTGAGCCTGCGCGTCCGGAGCCTGTGCTCCACAATGGGAGAGGCTATTCTATATTATCTTCTAATGTTTCACTATATACCTTCTTTGTTAGGGTCATTAATAGTGCAGTTCTGATCAGAATAACCTAATTGCTGTTGATAAATACCCTTAAAACTGGCAAAAACATCAGGATAAATTCAGTAACTAAACACTCCTCTCTCTTTATCTGTGAACAGAAATCTATGACTCACTATTAAAAGTATTTTGCCTCTCTCCTCTCAAGGTTATAAGAGTTCTGAGTCTTTACAGAATAAAAGAATAAAAAGGCTAAAGCATTTCCCTAATGATTCTTATTATACATTTTTAATACACAACTTTTTAACATTATAACTTATTATAACATACAACGTAAGTAAACTTAACCATCACCATTTCCTCACCTTGAAGGGCAGCAGACACAGGGGAATCTAACCCAAGAGGACTTTTGTTACTTTATTAGATGTTCTGGGACAAACTGCAATTCACAACTTTGAGGAGAACGTCATGGCCACCCCAACCTGGGCAAAGTTCCTTCTACTGTATTTTTTTTTAGGATACTACTCTGAGGAACAAGAACAAGAGGACACAGGTTAGTTTATGGGACTTACTGAATACTCCTCTTACATTAGAGTACAATGATATATAATGGGGAAAAACTTAAAACCTGAACTATGTGCTCAGTCTCTAAAGTCAGAGGCCCCATGTTCTCACTCGAATCCACTGATGCTTCACTTTCTGCATGAAACAGAAGCCATCATTTTATTTTTGAGTAGTTATCTGTTTTAAAGCCATGAATAAATATGATTAAAGTAGTCAGACATCTCAAGACTGAAATACGAATCGTGGACCCAAATCAAGAGCCTTTCATTTTCTGTGTTAATGAAGGGGAACACAGTGAATAATATACGCACATAAATCCATTCAGACACATACTGACGAGTCGTAACACATCCTCCAGTATGTTTCATACCTATTCTTTCCATTCTGCTTGACTGTCACTGCTCCCTGCCGTTCAAGTCCCCACCACGTCATACAGTCTTGCTACAAAGCTTCCTCTCTCTCCTTGCACACTTCAGGGTTTCCTCCTCTTTAATTCATTTTCAGACAACATTCTCAAGCATCATTTTTATCTGGAAACACCTATGATTACTAAAACACTCCCCCTGGCTTTCAGAGCCTCCAAGGATTTACTCCCAACAAACATATTCAAACTTACTTCCCACTGGCCCATTAGCATTGACAGGAAAATCCAACTTTAACCAGTCCTGTACCTTTAGTAACAATGCCCTTGTCAGCAACCATCAGGACAGTGACAAGCCCCCAAGTACCATGGCTAGGGTCCCCTCACTCCCAGGGAATGTCCTCCTTGCCTGGCCCCCACTGCATCCCACTCATCCAAATTTGACCTTCAGGACCTGACTCAACTCCATGGAAAATTTATTTCCTTTAGTTTTATTTAGTTTATGATCATTTTTGTTGTTTACTTTTGCCAGAAGACCTATGGCCTTGGAAGACAAAGCTTACCATCTTTAATCTTTAAAAGCTTGTCTATTATGGTAAAGTGATAAGGGACAGTTAGTGACTGTATTGGAGTGTGTATTATAAATTCTTAAAACTTTATTTTCCTGATGCCTCAACATCCCCACAGGTTGTATGCAGCACAACATCCCCACAGACAGGTTGTGTGCAGCACCCCTCTCAGGGTACTAGGTGTCCCAGTATGATGAGTGTGGCCCCCCGCCGCAAGTTTCCCTTCTTTCCCTCCCCATCCCCCCACTGTGACCTAGTGACATTCAAATGCACCTATAATACTGCACCCTGACCCCCAATAAAGGCACCTTCCACGGGCCCTCCCTCTCCCTCAGCTCCCCACCTGCCCTTGGTTGAGTTTACCCTTTGGAGCTTCTCCCATACGGTCTTTTGTGTGGTATGTCTTGCCTCCCAATTTAGGACCTGTGCGTATAATACATCTCTCTCACTTCCCTATGTCTCTCCACCTCTCCATGGCGTTATTTCATGTCCATACCAGAATGACCATCACAAGAACCTCATTTTTAATTCTTACAATGCAGTATATATAAATCATACCCCAATAGAAATGTATACATGTTAAAGTTTGTTCCTTTAGTCACTAATTTTGCCAACTACAGTTTTCATTTGTCTACACATGTTGATGCTGACAATAAATTTGCCAATATGGAGTCCTCCACGCAGATAATAGAACATTAGTGATGACTTCATACCATCAGCATCACACAGTGGTACATTAGCTGCCAGACTGTTAAATTATTGCTGCTCTCAATAAGCTTACTTCTAGAAAGAATACTACAATATAGATGCTCGTTAAAATTTTGTTGAATAATTGCTTCCGTGTATGCAGGCATGAGTGAAAAAATTACAAAACATGTTACAGGTCACAGGAATGCTATATTTAGAGAATGAGTGACTTTTTACTGAAAAATGTTTTTAATTTATATATTTAATTTAAAATATATTTAATTTAAGAAAAGCATATACCCATGACTCAATGTCTATTTTGTATTTTTGACACTTAAATATTAGGTACTGTGTACCAGATGCTATTTGAAGAACATAAAAATGATAATGTAATCCTCATAATAACCTCATGTCCATTTTATGGATGAGAAAGCAGAGGCACAACAAAGTCTCATAATCGGTTAAGTGGCTGAGCTAGGATTCAAACCCAGACAGTCTGGCTCCAAACTCTGTGCTCTTAGTGACTATGCAATGTTGCCACTCTGAGATTTTATTTTTAAAATAAAATATGCAATATCACCCAAGGTTTAATACACCCTCTTTACAAAAGGTAAGTAATGCATGTTTCTGACCATCCATGCCATGGGTTTTTGAAAGTCTTACGACTCAAACAGAAAATTGTATTGAGTGTTCTACAAGTGAAAATGTTCTGAGAGCTTATTCGGCAGCCTGGCCCTGTTAAAGAATTTGAGAATTCTCTTAATTCCCGTCAACATGAGATAATGCATCAAAGAGAAACCACTTTCAGCTTACACGATTAAGCAAGTGCTACCAAAAAGTCCTCTGAGTCTTATTTGTATTCATATCACACAACTGGTATGCATATCGGGCATCTGCAAAACAATTTTACCCAAGAAGACACATTTCACCTGATGGTACCAAATAGAGATATCTTAAGTTAGTGCTTCAAACCAGGAAATGTTCCATACTTTTATCACAAATACAGAAAAAAATAATTATTTAAAGTCACTTTTATCCAATTTACGAGCATGATGTTTGTTAATTAAACGTGACCTTGGATTTGCACAGAAAATGTGCAATACTCAGAGATGGCCATTTGCTGTCTCTGTCCATGCTCTGTGACCGGCGTATGCAGTTCACGGTCAGAGACTCCTGCAGTTCCCATCCACATTCCTGACTGGCTTATGTAGCAAAACTATCTGTTATGTCTAGCAACCATCTCCATCCCTTCCCACTCTTCCTTGTTAACCCAACTCCAATTTTGTTGAGATGGCAACATTCTCAGGGCAGGGGTACAGCTCCAGGGAATGAATCATGATTGCTCCCAGCCCTGCATGGTTCTACCTCCCCTCCCCGGATGCTTGTCAGAGAGTGGTTTGCACATAGGCATGCTATCCACTTCTGAGCAGTGAGATGAAGTCTGCTGGGACCTTCTGGTACAAAATTTCTCCCCTGGAGAAAAGAAAGATGCAGAGCCCTGACACCACTGACTATTAAATCAGCCCTGGAAGTACCTGTCTCCGGACTTCTTTTTATGTGAAATTATAAGGATCTACTACCAAAATGGCATTTAATACGCTCTTCTATCACTTGCAGTCCAAAGTACCTTAATTTACAGACCTTACTTGATTTGCTTTCCAACCTGCAAGGCCATTGTCCTAAATATGCGCATCTACTGTACCTTAACCTTTACATTAATAGAATTTCTCCTCACAGATACCCGATTCCTTTCGGTTTCTTTCATATGTAAATTATATTGATTTAAATGAAAATATAATAATTAGAAGATAAAATATATGTCTGGAAAGTTTTTGATGTCTAAATTGCAATGGTGATCGCCACCACTGATTAAGATGGATTAAACTGTCCCTGACAGCAAGAAATCTAGCCAGCGTTCTGATTACGCACATTCAGTTTGCGTAAATTTTCAGAAAATAGGTCGTATTTTTGTCGAGCACTTGCATGAATCCCTGTGAGCACACAATTTTCCTTCTCTGAATTCTGAAGCATGCTTACCACCTGCAGATACTGAGGAAACTGACAAATAGGCAACTATCCTATAGCAACAGGACACTGGGAAACATATACTGCGCCAGATAGCATTTTATATTGAAGAAAATACACTAAATTTTCACATTAGGTCAAGTTTATATCATATTCAGAGAAAAGCTTCCCTCTTCCTTTTTCTTTTATAATACCCTTGTAACAACCTCAATCAGAAATCCAAGGGGAAATTAAACGATATGCAGTGACAATCTTAAATTAGAAAATTGTTCCCTGGCTGGACCTCTTCCTGAGTTTGCTAGGACTGTGTACTTCAATTTGAAGAGACAACAATGGTCACAGAAGACGTGCAGGATACTATAATGGGCCCACGTTTTGGAGACAAACATCAGGAAGGAGAAGCAAGGTTATTCAAACATGAAATAAATATTGTCAGAATGTATTTCAGTGAGGAAACTACTGTATATTAAAGTCGTGGGATAACACACTTTGGATTCCAAATAGATGAAAGTGTTGCCTAAAATCCACAAAGCATGATTTTAAAAAAACAATATTGAAAGGAAGATTGGTTCCTGAAGGAGAAAACCACTTTGCAACCAACAGACTCATTGTGCTGGATGGCAGGAACCAGGCAGCAGTGACCAGAGATTCAAACAGAACTTAACTGGAGCAAACATTACCAGGTGGGACGAAAGCCACCCTTTGTCATGTCAGTATACAACTTCAGAAACTCAAAATATAACTCTCCAACAGAGACTTAATAAAAACTGAAAGACTAAGATTGAGCCCTTAGGTCTTGTATACCATTTATGTTACTGTCAGGGTAAGTCCCACACATAGATACGAAAAACATTAAACATTCATGAACATCCTTCCGTCAACTGCCCAATTCCTCAAGACTTCATTTCTATCTTGAACAGATGGCGAGCTATCAGTGTGTTCTTTATGACCAGAACATAAACACTGTCTGATTAAATCATTCTGAAGCCAATTAAAAACTCAACATTTACTCTGAGTAAAACATATCTACAATAAGAGAGCAAACATGGGGAAATTCAGTCCATTTATTGCCCCATCTCCTGAGAAAAATGTGACATAGTGCAATGTATTAATAGAAGAAATAATTTATCTCAGTTTAGCTATCTGTTTCCACCTGAGCTCTCAAATGAAATTGGCCAGAGATGTTGGAATTCCTTTCTCAAATATGCATTGGAATTCCCCAATGATAAAGCCAACACACACATACACACAGGCTAATTTAAAATCTTGATTCCCACTACAGAAAGTAAATAAATAAAGCAGATGCTACTCCAGCAAGAGTCTGGGTTCGGCTTATCTTGTAGCCACTTGTAGCTCAAATATTGAAAACTCCAGGCACTATCAGGCACCTGAAAACTATCAGGCACTATAACACACTGACTACCTTACATTACTTCATTGACTCTTTATAAGAACCTATGAGGAAGGAGCTAATTATTATACCATTTGACAGATTAAGAAACCGTATCTTCGTGTGATGAAGCAGCTTGCCCAAGATCACACAGTTAGTATGTGAAAGAGCTGTGCTTTGTACCCATGAGTTTTGATTCCATAAGACATGCTTCAAACTCTATGCCCTCTCTAAGAGAGTAAGTTTTTCTAAGCCCTTTTAGAGAATTAAAATTAATAGATGAAGCTCTTTAAATCTAAGTATTGCTAGAACAAATTATTTTCATGCATGGCATACAAACAACTGAAATATTAATCAGAAATCATTCTTATTTCTTCATTAAAGCCTTATGAGAATGTCCTTCTACTCCAAATTACTATGTATACTTAAAAGAAATAAAATGACTTTATAAATATTATATAATTCAGATTAGATAAAAAGATGGATTTTAAATATTCATACTTTAGATTTTTCATATATACTATAAAATATGAATTTTAAGTAGTACAAATGTTACATTAAAATGTAAATGAGTATCTAATATATCTGATACTCATCACCAGAAGAGCATATATTATTGATACTTGACATGACCTAACTATAAACAATTCTAGGCGCTTAAGAAAGAATTTATAGGCATGGCCCCAACTGGGACACATCACTTCAGTCTTAAAACTGGGGAAGGCACAGGGAAACTGAGGTAAGTTGGTCCCCCTAATTCTGAAAGAGTATCAGGTACCAAAGAAAGCCACTGTCCAGGAAAGACACAAATAGCTCAGAAAAGATCCTTATGTGATTTAATGCTAGAAAAATGTATATGGAATTATATACTTTCTTGTGAAATTGGGCAATTATAATTTCTTCTGCTTAATCAGGCCCAAATTTTCCCTACAGCTGGAGAATAACTTTAAAAAAGAGTTTGAATGGTCAAATATGACAAAATTCCTCTGCTTAGCTTTGCTAGATCTGAGAGATAAAGCATCACCCCAAATTATCTTTACATGCAGCTGTAACTGACATATCCAATATTTACTACTTTAACACATATTTAATGTACATTCTGATTGGAGGATGTGTTCCAGAAATTCATGACATTCATGATGTTTGGCTAAAATTGTCTCACGATGGTCCAACTGAGGAAATGTCCTACCGTGCATAGCCAAAAAGGCTATGTTTATATTTTATTACTGATATTTAGTAGATGGTAGCAAAGATATTTCAATTAAGTTAAAATTGAATTTAAGATTGAATTTCACTATTTCATGGCCATGACAAATAAAACTAGGTTTAGACCCAGTCCCTTCATAAATTTGTCCCAGTGACAACAAATTAAACTAGGCAAATAAATTAACTGATTTAATTAAATTCATCACAACTAGAAGAAGAATAATTAAAAGTGCAAAAAGAAATTGCATTTTTAAAATACAGCATAGATCTTAGAAAATGATATTAAGTGAGAGACATTGTCCCAAAATATTACATACAGCATAATACCTTTCTAGAAAGTTAAAAACAAAAACAGAAACAACAACAAAAAACCATGCTTTTGAAGGGATACATATAAATGCAATGAAACCATATAAAAAGGAAAGAAAGAAAGAGTTACCAAAGAAATGGGAAAGAAGTAGGGACCATTTGTTTAGTTTGGGTTTGGTGTTCATAGTGCTTATTACATTATTTTACATAAAAATAAATAAATATATGAATGAGTGAAAGCAAGCCATACCTAGAAAATGAAGAGAGAGTGTCATGTAATAAGGGTTATAATATTCCCAATTCTGAGCACTTAAAGCTTCTTAAAATAATATGTAAACTTATCACCCTATTTAAATCCTCACTATTGGAGTCAGGGAGAACAGGTAGAAGATCCAGAGTAATCTTCCTATCCCCAGGGTTTTCTTCTCCATTTCAACCTACATAACTCTGATACATTCTCTCAGAACTTCAAAAGCTTCACATGTATCATCCACAGAATAACAACCAGGTCAAGAGCTCCTATAATGCTGACCAGGTCTTCCTTCTCCATCACTCAATGCTTCCTTCATTGACTACCTCCTTCCTGTTCATGCTAGTCCCTGGTCCTGGGTGCTTCCCTGTCATTCAGCATCTCCTCCTTCCTAAGTTCTACTTCCCTTATAAGGCCTGGCGCAAGGACCACCACATCCACAAATTGGCTGGTCTGAAATCTGTCTCCACTCTGTGCCCCAGAGCACAGTATATGTATCTTTATAATCGAATTTATCTATAGCATTCAATTTAATATTGCTAGTTTAGCAAAATTTTATTGACTATTTACCACTATTAATGAGGCAATATACAAGTTTGGAAAAAATATAACCAGAGCATATACAATACCCTCAAAGATTTTATAATCTAGAATTATTTATATTCCTGCCTTACTTGATAATAAACAAGGCAGTATCAATAGATATCACCTTTGAATGTTTCCTAGCACTTAGGAAAGAATCACCATCCTAGGCAATGCTTGTCCTCTATTTCAGAAAAGAGGAGCTGAGTTTGCTGCTCTTCACTGAAAGCTGCTTTCCCAGCTGGCCAGAGATATTCCTGCATTTGTAGCTCTCTTTTTACATGTATTGCCAGAAATTCAAAATGTTAAAGGTCTTTGCACCTGTAATTTTTGTCTTCAACCATAGTTTTAAAAAAATGACTGTACCAGCTAAAAATACATATGTCCTAACTCCACTGCAGCTATAGGTGACCATGTGACATAGTTCTTAGCAATGAAACAGAAACAGAAATGTGCTGAGAGGAGCTTTCACAAATAGACTATTTTTCTAATCAAAAAAGAAGTGGACACCTACTTTCTTCTCCTTGTACTTCCCCTCTTTAAGTTACATACCCATTACATACATAATATACATTATATACCCATTATATATTATATACCCATTATATATTATATACCCATCAGAGAGAGAGAAATGATGCCCAGAGTTGGTACAGCCACTCTGTGACCATAAGAATAAAAGTCACCCTAGGGTTGGAGGTTGAGAAACTAGAAGCAGCCTTGGTCCCCAGTCACTTCCTTGACCAGCTATGTTTGCTCCGGACTGCTTAGCTCTAGACTTCTGGTCACATGAGAATGAAAGGCTCTATCTGGTTTGGCCATTGTGGTGTTTTCTTACCTCAGCCTAAAGCAGTTCTAACTGACATAACATCCCTGCTTACAAACAATAAGTAGGCTGAATTCACTTCCTGTTTAACGAATGAATAATAAATGCAAAGAAGGTGTGAGGACCAGAAAATTTTTCTTTAACGTAAAAGAACATAGCTTTAAGAATGGATTCCTTTAAAAGATGCTTCAGGAAATGTGATTTTAGAAACACTGTCTCTTTTCACAATACAATTCAAAGTATAGACCTTTGAAATAAGTGCTGAGAGATGAGAGGGTAAGACAAAGTACTGATATGAAAAAGGAATTTGGCTAGGAGATGAGTTGAAATGAAAAGGACATAAATTAAAAGTAAAATGGCAAAAGTAATATCTTCATGAGATTAGAATCACTCAAGATTAGATTCACTGAAGAACAAAGCCAACACTGGTGAAAATTGAATAGTGTGTAGAACAAATTTGAACAGCTGTCTCCAATATATAAGAAACTAACAGATTAAAATCATGAGAGAAGAAAAAGTAGATGTAGTTAATGGGAAAATTATGTGCCACATGACTTTTGTTCTTGAAGAAGAAGCCATTTGAACAAAAACTTAATAAATCTGAGTTATAATAGGACTACATATTATAATATAATTATACATATTTAATATAACAGTACAATATATTCCTATACAAAAGAATGGCTTGAGTCTAAAAATGAAAAAGTCTCAGTGATTAACAAGCAATATTAATAAAAATGAAAACCTGAATTGATACTGTTGAACTTCATGATTTCAAGGCTAAAGAAAATACATTATTTCTTAACTTAGCAGAAAAGTTGTCTACAAAAGAAAAAAAAAATCAGACTCCTCCCCATCAAAAAATAGCAGGAAGCAATGAGCCAACATCTGTAGAGTTCTAGGTGGTAACAATTATAACCCAATATATCCCTAGGTGGTAAAACTTATAGAGTTCTAGGTGGTAAAAATTATAACCCAATATATCCCTACATAAAATATTTCTTGTATGTGAAGATCAAAGAAATATATTATCAGATATACAAGAATTCAAATGTATGTCAAATATATTTTTGAATATGAAAAATTTAAACTTCAAATTTTAACCACCCGGAGGATTAATCAAAAGTGAAGGACTCCATAATGAAGACACTAAAAATACCTATCCTAAGAAAATAATAAAATACCAAATATATGCAGAAAATTTTCAGTATATACATGTTCATCACAGTATTATTTATAATAGGTAAAAAATGGAAATATCCGCATGACCAGATATGCAAAGTTGGTTAAATGGATTATAGTACCACAAATGACAGACTAAGATGCAGCCTTTTTGAACAACATACTCAAAAAATAGTGAAAAATATGAGCAATCATTGCAACATATTGATAAATGCAATAATTACGAAATGTATGTGCAGAATGAAAATAATTGTTTCAATAATATGTGCAGCTGGTTAGAAAAATATTAAAAGTAGAACAAAATTCTTACTCTGGTTTAAGATATGCAGATTTTTCTTCTTGAATTTTTTGTGTATTTTCTCTAATAAATGAAAAACAAATCATATTTTTAATCACCTGTCCCTTTCTTGCTTTTGGGTGAATTTATAGCAGTTTAGTTCTAGTGTCTTCCTTGTGGCTTTGGAAGCTTCTATCACTTTCAGTAATGTTTGGAGTTGAGATAAGAATTAATAACATCATATCACTTATTAGGTAAAATGACTATGTTCTGATCTGTTTTATTGCAACTGACAATTCATAAATCAAATTTGTCATTTTGCCGATGATGAGAAAATACTGGGCAATATATGTTCTAATAACTTTCTTTAAAAACTGTGAAACTCCAGAATCTGAGCATATGTTTTCAATACGCAGACCTATTCAGCAGTGCTTTTTGTTTTCAGTATGAAGCCATAAATATTTTGGAACTATAAGTTTGCCTCCAGGCTTTCCATTTATCCTATCACTCTGTCTTTCCATTTTTGCTAAATTTCACTTAGCTGATTGATACTTTTACATACTTAATATAGGTTGGTATTTAAAGAACATATAGTAGAATCCTAGATCTTTATTTAGTAAGCATTGCACTTTTCTATAGTAAACAAAGCTATAGGTTTAATTGAAAAGAAAAATGTCATTTCATTTTCTTTCAGCTATTTTCTAGAGTGAGAAAGATTTTCATAGTAAAGCTTAGCACAGTATTAGCCTTTGACAGTAAACTAGGGAGATGAGGCTGTCAGTTCAAAGAAACACATGAACTTGAAAACACGGATTGTTGATGTTATTATCTGGAGGTTAGTTTATGGGCTCCTGGGTTCTTAACTCCCCCCAGACACACAGAAATTCACAGGGAGAGCCTCAAGCAGACCCAGGTAGCACTGATTCTCCGCCTCACCTTTGTTTCCCCATTTGCCATGGGGTCTGCACAGAAGTTGGTGAGAATTCCTCAACTAAACCCAAGATGAAGCATCCAGAGTGTGACATTCTAATTCCCGCTCTGCCCCTGGCTTACCAGTGATCTCAGATAAGGCACTTATCTGGTCTCTGCCTAAAGCCACCTGCAAAGTGAGAATAATATTTTGATCCCAACTCTCTAGGATGCTGTGATGGTTAACTGATAAATTATTTTGAAGCTAAGAAGAAACAAAGATATGCTTAGAGTTCTCAGTTTATTCAAATAAACTCCTTAAAATCCTAGCTGTCATGACTTCCTCAGGCCCAATTACCCTGCAAATAAGAGGAGGAAATAATTTGAGGAAGAAGGTTTTCAATAAGCAGAACCACATGTTAATTTTCAGATCAACAAATCCCTACTGGAACTTAACATAAAAAAGATTATTTTATCTTATCCATGGGTAAGCTTTCTTTCATTCTTTTATCAGATTTAACAATTCTTTTATTTTTATAAAATTTACCATGCTAATATTTGCATTACTTTGTGATTTTTCTGGTATCAACTTTTTGGCTGTAGTCACTTAAGCTTGAACGAGGCAGCAAATCAACTTCATGTATCTCTATAACCTTCTCTCAGCATCCTTCTTTTCTTTCGAAGTAGCCACCCCATCAGTGGTTATACTGATGCAGCTTTTTAATCAATTGTTGTCCTTTTAAACAGGCCATATAATATGGAGAATGTATCTTCTCCAACATATTTTTCCTTTAGTTTCTTATAAAAGTATAGGCTTCCATAAATTACACGATTGAAATAGGACAGCAAATACTATATGCTGAAGAAGAATTAAATTACATAAACACAAAATCCAAATGCTGTATTTTTATTGACAGGCAGAACAGCATTGGGGGGAGGTCCTCAATTTCTTCCTCTGAAATTAGGGATAATAAGGATAGTTATTACAAAGACTAAAAGATCTAATCCTTTAAAATGATTACAACAGGGTCTGGCACATAATAAGTAATCAATAAACATTATCAATTACTATTATTCTATTACAAAAATATACAAATCCTAATCACACTGAAGTTCTGAATATCTAATAAATGAAATCTAATGTTACAGGTATTTTCAAATTCTACAGAGAACTACTGATGCAATAATATTTCTAAAATTCTTGTTTTAAAGATGGGATACTTAAAATTATGTACAAAATCAACGAAAAATTGGATTATTTTTTTCAATGTTCTTTTTATGCAGACATCATGATATAATGGAGATATAATGACCTGACCTCAAACACATTGTTCTCGCTTATTGGGAGTTTATGAGTTTGCCTACCACTGAGCCTAGCATATAGTGAACACTCAACGCGTGCTACCTTTTATTATTTGCATTACTCCTAATATTTAAACAGATATCATAAACTGACTTGTAATATTAGCTAAGTGCTAAATACATATTCTAGATAAGTGGGTGAGATGACCTCTAGATAGTTGTTCAAGGAAGACTCTGTGGCAGAATTAAATCTGAGCTCCACCTAGGTAGAAAGGATTTTGTGCATTGTTGTGCTGTTCCATACTATGCTGTATTATACTGTATACTATATGTGTACATCTGACATGCATACTACAGTGAAGTAATCCATACAGCAATTATCTCAAGTCCTTCTCCCACACTTACTACTACATATGTTTTACATTAAGAAAAAAATATATAAAAACTAAAGACATAGGACTTCCCTGGTGGTGCAGTGGTTAAGAATCTGCCTGCCAATGCAGGGGACACGGGTTCGATCCCTGGTCTGGGAAGATTCCACATACCGCGGAGCAACTAAGCCTATGCGCCACAACTACTGAGCCTGTGTTCTAGAGCTTGCTGGCCACAACTACTGAGCCCATGCGCCACAACTACTGAGCCTGCGCTCTAGGGCCTGCGAACCACAACTACTGAAAAAAAACAAAAACTAAAGACATAATGATATACTCAAATTCTCAGCAATGAGAAAAAGACCAAAACCCAGCAAGCTAATAAATAGATTTTCTGTGAGCCCTACTAAAGAAAAAAGACAAAAATCTAGCATGCAGCCAAATGCCAACAAAGAGAAGACTACTCAACTGGCAACAGAAACCACACACTTTCTATCACCCACTCTGTGTTCTCTTGTCTTGGTCTTCTGTGCTTTGACTTAAGAAAATGGAAAGAGCTACTCAGAAATGCTGACTGGTCACTCCCAAACCCAAATCTTCATTCCTGCCATCCCTGGATATCATCTTCTTGAACCCTGAACTTGTCTTATTCCATCTCAACACTGCCCAAGTGAAAACAAATTTCAACCCTTTCCAGACACTACCTACTACAGTTGGTACCATCCCTACCATAATATTTAAACGGTTAATATTTTTGTATACTTACTACTTTTAAAGCTTTGAAGAAGCATATAAATAAGAGCCATAATGTGGTTTTAAGAAAGCGCCATGGGAAGAATATGCCCTCTCAGAGGAAGCATCATCAGGTCCTCAATGGCAGCAGAACACAGACCAGAGGTGACTGTGGACCTATAATGCGGTGCCCAGGTATTTTCTTGGAGTGGGAGGGGAATGAGTTCCAAAGAAATATATGAAATAGCTTTCACCCTCAACCACCTTTCTATCAGGGACAAAATACTTTCACAAATTTAACAGAGCACAAAACAAGATAAATGATGCATGCTACATTTCTGAATTTCTAGAAGGCACGGCAGGCTTGTTTGGCTCTGGATCCCCTGTGTATAGCAATGGTTCTTCAATTGGTTCTTCAGTAAATGTTTGCGGAATGAATGAGTAAACAAGTCAGTAGAAGTGAGTGAGAGAAACGTTTCCTTTCAGCTATTCATTTCATTAAGGCTTCTTGAATCTCTACACTTAAAGCTCAGGGTCAGATCCTTTAGGGATGCAGAGATGGATTCCTTAAAAAAAAAAATGAACTCTACCTTCAGAACTTTATACCTGGTGATCCTAACCTCTAAATGAAGTAAAACTTTGCAGGGCCACAAAATTTTTAGTTTGTGAAAAAAGAGGGACAAAAACCAAGTACATCATTCAAGAGAGTAAGACTAACATGTCTCAGGTAAGATGGGGAAAGAGTCTAACAGAATTGAAACACATTACATAGGAGTCCTAAAAAGTGCCAGCCACATTAAATGCCAATGAAATAAAATGAGATGGAAACTAACTGCAAAAATACTCCCAAAAAATAAAGGTAAATATAGTATGTTTTTTTAAAAAAAGATGAAGGGTCAACTCTGTAGAGGACAAACATTTTTATCTACATAAAATTAGAACTTTCCGTTTCAGAATGGCAGACTTATGTTGCTCTCTTCCTTTTGAGGACTTGTTAAAATAACAATAAGAGCATAACAAAGTTACAATCCATCAACAACAAAGAGAAAAGGTGGGAACCAGCAGTGAATGGGGTCTATCCAAAACGTTCCATAATAATGAAAGCATTCCATGTGGGAGGAAGAAGGAAGCAAGGGGTCCTGAGATTCCTGATGAGTGTCCTCCTGCTCATCAGGAGTCTCAGAACCACCTTCACACTGTGTGGTCTGACAGAGCATGGCAGTAAGAATCTGAGCATGAGGAGATGGGTTAAAGGTCTCTACGTGGGATTTCCAACCCATACCCACGTCTATCTATTGTACACAGGTTGCCAACAGCCAAACATGTACAGTCTAGAGCAAAATAAAAGGTCTTTGCTAGTAATAATATAATACTAGAATGAGTTATCTGCCAGAGAACTAGCACAGCTAATAAAAGTTAAGCTCAGAGTAAGGTCCTCTGCATTCTGGCGTTTGGGATCCAGAATTAAGACTGGCTCCCCTTCTGCCCTCCTTAAAAAAAAAGCCTTACATCCTACTACTAGCCCTGCCCATATACCCAGAACTCTCTGTCAGGCTTTCTATTAAGTTATCCTTTGATTTGGACAAAAATTAATCCCATTGTTTCAAGTACCACTGATAGGCTGGTATCTCTCAAATCTATATCGCAATACCTGTTTTATGATATTTTCAATTCCTGAAAAGCAAACAACTCTTACTCCATCATCCCTCAAACCTCCTTCCTGCTCTATTTCATCTTAGTAAATGGAACATCACCCAACCACTTAGTTGCTCAAGCCAGAAGCTGAGTCTTTGCTGATACTTCCCATGTCCTCTGCCCCTAAGCAAGTTCTGCCGAGTTTGACCCCAGCAGTTATCCTAAACCAGTCAGTCCCCTTTTACTTGCTTCACAGATACCACCGAAGTCCAAGCCAATCTCATCTTCTACACGGATACTCCCACAATAGCCTTTTAATCTCCCTACCTCCACTCTTGGCTTTTGTTCCGATTTCCTGCCATGCATTCTCCATTGAGAAGCCAGAGTGAGCTCTTAAAAATGTAAATCACAACTTGTTATGGCCCTGCTAGAATCCACCCAAAGGACTCCTTTCTCACTCAGAATAAAATCCAAACCCGTCACCAAGGCTGGAGGACCCCAGGTGACTTGGCCCTGCCAGCGTCCCTCACTTCATCTCATGTATACTCTCTCCCTTTTCCTCATTCTGCTGTAAACACTCTTTTCTTGAATTCATTAGTGATTTCTGAAGACTGCCCCAACCTCAGGACATTTATAATTGTTGTTCCCTCTGCCTGACATACCTTCCCCTGGATCTTCACACAGAGAGCCAGCATTTTTTCTTTCAGATCTCAGCTTCTTTAGACAGGCCTTCTCTGACCTCCTAGTCACTCTCTCACACGTGGATAAGTTCCCACAGTTAGAATTTTCTCCATATTACTGCTATGTCAATTTATTATATTTAATTTTTGTCTAGTCATATTCTTTCCACTCTAAGATGAAAGCTCCATGGAACACAGTGGTCAGTTTTATTTACTACCATATCCATAGTGCCTAGAACAGTGCCTGAGTCACAATATGTGCTCAGAAGTCTTTGCTAAATAATTGATCAAAACTGTCTGGAAATGAAAGAAAAAGCCCAATATCAACCAAAATAATACCAACTCCAGAAAAGAGAAAAAAAAAAACTTATAAAGTATTTTAATTATTAACTCAGATTAATTTGAGAATGATATGGAACAATTAGAAAACAAGAGTTGGTAGACATGAGAAAGATTATTTCTAAAATATTAGTTTAGTAGAAGGATTGGAAAATAAAGGAATCTCTCAAATGTGGTATTAAAAAACATGATATGGAAAATATAAAAGACCCAGAAGATTTCTCCAGGTGGTATAGTATCCAACCACTGGGAATTCGAAAAAGAGAAGCAGGGAAAATGGAGAGGAGAGAAGCTTACTAGGCAGCTCAGGCTGGCATAATAGAATATCATAGACTGGGTGGTGGCTTAAACAACAGAAATGTATTTTCTCACTGTTCTGGAGGTCCAAAGTCCAAGATCAAGGAACTGGGAGTGTGGGTTTCTCATGAGACATCTCTTCCTGGCTTACAGACAGCTGCCTTCTTGTTGTGTTCCCACGTGGCCTTCCTCTGTGGGCAAATAGAGAGATCTCTGGTGTCTCTTCCTCTCCTTATAAGAACACCAGACTTATCAGGTTAAAATCCCACCTTCATGACCTCACTTAACCTTAATTATCTCTTTAAAGGCCCTATCCTCACATTGGAGATTAGGGCTTCAACACATAAATTTGTGGGAAAGTGGGGGACATAATTCAGTCCATAACAGAAAGTAAATAATGTTTTAATCCATACAAGAAATTTTTCAAAAGCTAAACAAAACATAAATCTTAAAATTGAAAGAATTTAATGAATACTAGGAAGTTAATTTTAAGTTTCACACCTTGTAGTAAATTTAAGAACAGGATAAAGAGAATTTGCTCATCCATAAGGCATTAAGCAGGGAGAAAAAACAAGGTGCCTACAAAGAAACAAGAATTATACTTGCATTAAACTTATAATAAGCATCACTGGGTGTTATAAGACAATGGAGATGAACAACCATTTTCAACCTAAAATTCTCTCACCAGCTTAAATTATTAACTATGCAGGCAAAATAAAGTTTCATTTTCAGGCATACAAGGACACTTAAATTTTACATTCCACACACCTTAATTGAGGATACCATCCTGCAAAATGAGGAGTAAACCAAACAGCATCAGGAACAGTAGGATCAGAAACAGTGACGTCTAAGCGAAGCAAAAAAAAAAAAAGATAAACAGGGTTTCCCAGGGTGAAATAAATCAGCCCAAAGAGGAATGCAAAAAGAGGAGATTCTAGAAAGGAAAACGGTTCATTTAATTTTATTTTTGTTTGCACTATTATAACTTCATGGATCTTGTTCTCTGCAGAATGAAATACTGTGCCTTAAATGCATGTTGTCTCTTACATAGTTTTTTATTTTGTTAATTTTTCTCTGGAGTTTCTAATTATTATGCTTTTGAAATTTTCACTAAGGTGAAGCACTACATAAAGTCTAAACATACAAGAGACTGGGAGAAACATATGTGCAACATGTAGGACAAAGAATTTATACACAAAGAACAAAAATCATTTTATATATAAATGCAAGCAACTCAATAGAAAAAATGAGCAAAGACTATGAGGCAACTCATGGAAGAGCAAATGCCACTTGGAAAAACACTTGAAAAGTTGCTCCTTTTCATTTATAGCCCAAGAAATGCAAATCAAACTAGCTATGAGGTACCATTTTCATCCATAATATTAGCAAAAATTAAAATTTCGATTACATCCAGAACTGGACAGCAAATGGGTAAATATTCACTCACATGCAATACTGATGCAAGTCTGAACTGTTATGAGCATTTGGGAAAGTAATCCAACAGTGTCTATCAATAACTAAATGCACATATCCTCTGACTCAAAATTCCCCTTTTGAAATCAATTCAACAGTATAAAAGCATTAGTATACAAGAATATAGCACTTTAGTATCTACTGAAGTATAGTTTACAGTAACAAAAAAAATTCTGAATAGCAATATAGTTAAATAAAATTTAGCACATCCATAAAATAGAGTATTAGGCAGCTACTTTTAAAAATGGTTAGATCAGTGGTTTGGAAGGAGATTTATTGTAGATTATTAAATTTTAAAAAAGCAAATTTGTAGAAAGCAAATTTCAAAATGTATATGAAGTTACATCTTATTTTTGAAAGAAACAGAAGGCCATATATGTTGCATATGTGTGTGTGCATATATATTAATAAATATTATTAGCAGAAAGAAAAATATGAACATATACACATAAGACCATTAGCAATAATAGCCTCAGGGGAGTGGGAGGTGGGAGGAGTGTAGCAAAGAAAAAAATTTTCTTTATACACCTCCATATTGTTTACTAATTACAAGAAACATGTAATTCTTTTCTTAATTTAAATTCCAAACAAAATCAGGGAAAGTCCAGTGAAATTGAAAAAAAAAGGGCTTCCCTGGTGGCGAAGTGGTTGAGCGTCCGCCTGCCAATGCAGGAGACGTGGGTTCATGCCCCGGTCTGGGAGGATCCCACATGCCGCGGAGCAGCTGGGCCCGTGAGCTATGGCCGCTGAGCCTGCACGTCTGGAGCCTGTGCTCCGCAGCGGGAGAGGCCACAACAGTGAGAGGCCCACGTACTGAAAAAAAAAAAAAAAAAAAAAAGAGAGACAAAGGACAAAAAGGAAGAATCAATTATGGACTTAAACACTACCCAAAAAACAGGGGAAAAAATCTCCACATGAGTCGTTTGTTCTTTAGAAGAACTCACGGACAACATGAAATCAATGAAACAAGACACCCAAGATGAAAGGATAAGACAACAGAATAAAGTGAAAAATGAGATTGCAAAGAGAAAAAGACAAATTGGAGATCAAAACATCACTATTACAAAAATAATAAATAAATTTGAAACAGCATAAACAGAACATATGGGGCCAAATACAGAAATAGAGGCCAAATGAGCACAGAGAACAAAGACAAAGAGATTACGAAGCTCTTAGGAGACAGTTAATAGGTATATCAGACAGAAAATGATGATCCAGCAGAAGAAAATCAATTGTTCTTCATTTTACGGAAATCTTGTATTCTATGCTATAAATGGAAGAAGGGAAAACAGTTCATTTATATATTAAAGAAAATGTCCATGAGATGCAAGAAAAAAAATGGATCTGCTGATCAAAGAAGCCTACAGCGTTTGGGAAATAAAAATAAATATTAAACAGAAGCATCAAAACTGAGACATACACTGAAAATTTTTCTGGAAAAGCAAAAGGGAAAAAGGAAGGAAGGAGAGAGGAAAGAAAGGAACAGAGGAAGATGGGAGGGATGAAAAGAGGCGGGGGCAGGGTGTGTAGAGGTGGAGGAGTAGTAAACAAGGCAGGAATATGGCTAGTACAGCTAAGGAGAAAGTTTGATTGTCAGAACATGAGAGTAAGTGGTTTCCACTATTGTCACCCTCTCTACTACCACTCTTTCAAAACCTGGCCTGAGGGCAGGGAGTTGTAAAGCTTATCACATTTGCCCAAGTTTAGTTGGGTGAAATATAGGCATTTGTATTTTAACTGTGAATAAAGCTTTAAATCATTAAAAAAGAAAGTTAATGGGTTGTACCAACATGGATGAAACTAAAGACTATCAGACTAAGTGAAGTAAGAAAGAGAATGACAAATACCATATATCACTTGTATGTGGAATCTAAAATATGGCAAAATGAACCTATCTACAAAATAGCAACAGACTCACGGACATAGAGAACAGACTTGTGGTTGCCAAGGGTTGTGGCAGGGGGTGGTAGGGAAAGACTGGGAATGTGGGATTAGCAGATGTAAACTATTATATACAGGATAGATAAACAACAAGGTCCTACTATATAGCACAGGGAACTATGTTCAATATCCTGTGATAAACCATGAAGGAAAAGAATATAAGAAAAAGAATGTCTCTATGTGTATAACTGAGTCACTGTGCTGCACAGCAGAGATTGGCACAGTATTGTAAATGAACTACAATTTAAAAAATTAAATTAAAAAATTGTAAATCAACTATACTTCAATAAAATTTTTTTTTAAAAGCTTCGAAAAAAATTTAATGGGAAAATATCAGATAACAAGGGGTTAGTGAAGAAAGTATTTCAGAGACACAAGTCTGAAATCACATCATGTAGGCAGCTAACACTAATCCTTCTCAAAAGAAAAAACAATGTTAAAATTTTTCTTTAACCTATTCTGCCCTTTCCTATCCATCTACTTTTTGAGACCAAAACCAGAAATTTGATCCAAAGTTGCAAAGGCATGACAACTGTGATCAAGGAAGCACATTAAAAGTTTCCAAGTATAAAGACTTTCTACCCTCTGATCCTTAGAATTTGAGAAGACCCTGAAAATTAAATATCCTCTCAAAACAAATGAAAGCAAAGAAACAATCTTGCCAGATCCTAATTCTCTATTGAATTCCTGCATCACTTGACTTACCTGGATTTCTCATTCCTCATTTATATTCAGCCTCACATATCAAATGATGGCATAATTGAACATAAATGCTCTACAACTTATACCTGTGGAGCACTGTTGCCAAACTTAACCTGGCTAACCCTGGAGCTGGGGACCAAACAGGGAGTTAAAATCATGGGCCCAGAACTTCTCTTGAAAGCCTCAGGAAGCAAGGTATTATATTTGGAAGTACAGTTAAGTGATGGAGAAGGCTGTCTAAACCTAAGTGGTAAATAAGCACTGTTAGAGGATTTAGGGCAAGAAGAAGGGAAAGAAGTTTCCATGACAAGTTTAGTGTATACTGCCATATGGTGTTTCAATTGTTTTTCTGTAATATGGTTTGCTGGGGTTAAGATAGTTTTCAAAGTTCTGTGGATTTATAGATTCAGAAGAGTATAAGTAGATAGACACATACACATATACATACATTTTTTTAATGGAATGCTGTCAACAAGAGATTGGGCACAACTGAATCCAATTTTATCTTAGACACAGTTCTCTGCTTTGAATAATATAATTAAACATATTTCAGTGACATGAAAAGATATTAAACATCATCCACACACATTGAAAATCAACACCTTTCTAACAAATAAGATGCACTGAAAGTAGAACTTAAAGAGAAATATCAAGCAAGAAATAATGGAAACCCATTGATCTGAGCAAACTTTAATTTTCTAGATCAGAGTGCACCTACTTAAGTGCACTGAAAGTAATTCCAGGTCACGTCTTGATCCTATAAAAATCTGTCATCTGTGATATTGGATTTTGCATCTGACTCTCAAAGGTCAGTAGAATAACAGGAAAGCTGCATTTCCAGTTTATCTGTAAATCATTTTGTATTCATGGAGATACTGCGTTACTGCTAGGAAAACCGCCTAGAAACCAGACGGAAAATGTCTGTGAATTGAGTACTTTCCCAATGGACAGGGATCTACACAGTGATGACATATTTCAAAACTTTTGGGGAAAAAAATATATATATATACGTCAAAGTTAGTTAAGATTAAGATACTTTGCAGAGACCTTCAAGATGGCGTAGGAGTAAGATGTGGAGATCACCTTCCTCTCCACAAATACATGAGAAGTACATCTACATGTGGAACAACTCCTACAGAACACCTACTGAACGCTGGCAGAAGACCTCAGACCTCCCAAAAGGCAAGAAAATCTCCACGTATGTGGGAAGGACAAAAGAAAAAAGAAAAAACAGAGACAGAAGAATAGGGATGGGACCTGGACCACTGGGAGGGAGCTGTGAAGGAGGAAAGGTTTCCACACACTAGGAAGTCCCTTTGCGGGCAGAGACTGCGGGTGGTAGGGTGGAGGGAAGCTGCGGAGCCACAGAGGAGAGCGCAGCAACAGGGGTGCGGAGGGCAAAGTGGAGAGATTCCCGCACAGAGGATCAGTGCCGACCAGCACTCACCAGCCCAAGAGGCTTGTCTGCTCACCCGCTGGGGCGAGCAGGGGCTGGGAGCTGAGGCTTGGGCTTCGGAGGTCGGGCCCCAGGGAGAGGACTGGGGTTGGCGGTGTGAGCACAGCCTGAACGGGCTAGTGCACCACAGCTAGCCGGTAGGGATCCGGGAAAGAGTCTGAACCTGCCTAAGAGGGAAGACACTATTGTTTCGGGGTGTGCGAGGAGAGGGGATTCAGAGCACCGCCTAAACGAGCTCGAGACAGGCGCGCGCCGCGGCTATCAGCGTGGACCCCAGAGACAGGCAAGAGACTTAGCTAAGGCTGCTGTTGCCGCAACCAAGAAGCCTGTGTGCAAGCACAGGTCACTATCCACACCTCCCCTCCCGGGAGCCTGTGCGGCCCGCCACCACCAGGGTCCCGTGATCCAGGGACAACTTCCCCAGGAGAACAAACAGCGCGCCTCAGACTGGTGCAACGTCACACCGGCCTCTGCCGCTGCAGGCTCACCCCGCGTCCATTCCCCTCCCTCCCCCAGGCCTGAGTGAGTCAGAGCCCCCGAATCAGCTGCTCCTTTAACCCCGTCCTGTCTGAGCGGGGAAGAGATGCCCTCAGGTGACCTACACGCAGAGGCGGGTCCAAATCCAAAGCTGAGCCCCGGGAGCTGTGCGAACAAAGAAGAGAAAGGGAAATCTCGCCCAGCAGCCTCAGGAGCAGAGGATTAAATCCCCAAAATCAACTTTATGTACCCTGCATCTGTGGAATACCTGAATAGACGATGAATCGTCCCAAAATTAAGTTGGTGGACTGGTTAGCAACTGTACACTTGGGGTTTGCTTTCTGCATCTAATTTGTTTCTGGTTTTACGTTTATCTCAGTTTAGTATTTAGAGTTTATTGTCATTGGTAGATTTGTTTACTGATTTGCTTTTTGTTTATATATATATATATATTTCCTTTTTCTCTTTTTGTGAGTGTGTATGTGTATGCTTCTTTGTGTAATTTTGTCTGTATAGCTTTGCTTTTACAATTTGTCCTGGGTTCTGTCTGTCCAGTGTTTTGGGTTTTTTTGTAGTATACTTTTTAGCACTTGTTATCATTGGTGGATTTGTTTATTGGTTTGGTTGCTCTCTTCTTTGTTTCTTTCTTTAATTTTTAATGATTTTTTAATGTTTTTATTTTTAATAATATTTTTCAATTATTTTATTTTAATATTCTTTTTTTTCTTTCATTTTTTTCCCTAACTTTTCTTCTGAGCTGTGTGGCTGACAGGGTCCTGGTGCTATGGGCAGGTTTCAGGCCTGTGCCTCTGAGTTGGGAGAGGTAAGTTCAAGACACTGGTCCTCCAGAGACATCCCAGGTCCACATAATGTCAAACAGCAAAAGCTCTCCCAGAGATTTCCATCTCAACCTTAACACACAGCTCTACTCAACGACCAGCAAGCTACAGTGCTGGACATCCTATGCCAAACAACTAGCAAGACAGGAACACATCCCCACCCATTAGCAGAGAGGCTTCCTAAAATCATAAGGTCACAGACACTCCAAAACACACCACCCGATGTGGTTCTGCCCACCAGAAAGACACGATCCAGCCTCATCCACCAGAACACAGGCACCAGTCCCCTCCACCAGGAAGCCTACACAACCCACTGAACCAACCTTACCCACTGGGGGCAGACACCAAAAACAATGGGAACTACGAACGTGCAGCCTGTGAAAAGGAGACCCCAAACACAGTAAGTTAAGCAAAATGAGAAGACAGAGAAACACACAACAGATGAAGGAGCAAGGTAAACACCCACCAAACAAACAAATGAAGAAGAAACAGGCAGTCTACCTGAGAAAGAATTCAGAGTAATGATAGTAAAGATGATTCAAAATCTTAGAAATAGAATGGAGAAAATAAATGTTTAACAAGGACCTAGAAGAACTAAAGAGCAAACAAACAATGATGAACAACACCATAAATGAAATTAAACATTCTCTAGAAGGAATCAATAGCAGAATAACTGAGGCAGAAGAACGGATAAGTGACCTGGAGGACAAAATAGTGGAAATAACTACTGCAGAGCAGAATAAAGAAAAAAGAATGAAAAGAATTGAGGACAGTCTCAGAGACCTCTGGGACAACATCAAACACAGGCAACATTCAAATTATGGGGGTCCAAGAAGAAGAAAAGAAAAAGAAAGGGACTGAAAAAATATTTGAAGAGACTACAGATAAAAACTTCATTAATATGGGAAAGGAAATAGTCGATGAAGTCCAAGAAGTGCAGAGAGTCCCATACAGGGTAATTCAAGGAGATACATGCCAAGAAACATATTAATCAAACTATCAAAATTTAAATACAAAGAAAAAAATATAAAAAGAAGCAAGGGAAAAAACCCAAATAACATACAAGGAAATCCCCATAAGGATAACAGCTGATCTTTCAGCAAAACTCTGGAAGCCAGAAGGCAGAGGCAGGACATATTTAAAGTGATGAAACAGAAAAACCTACAACCAAGAGTACTCTACACAACAAGGATCTCATTCAGAATTGGTGGAGAAATTAAAACCTTTACAGACAAGCAAAAGCTAAGAGAATTCAGCATCACCAAACCAGCTTTACAACAAATGCTAAAGGATCTACTCTAGGCAGGGAACACAGGAGAAGGAAAAGACCACAATACCAAACCCAAAACAATTAAGAAAATGGTAATAGGAACATACATATCTATAATTACCTTAAATGTAAATGGATTAAATGCTCCAACCAAAAGACATAGTCTGGCTGAATGGATACAAAAACAACACCTGTATATATGCTATCTACAAGAGACCCACTTCAGACCTTGGGACACATACAGACTGAAAGTGAAGGGATGGAAAAACATATTCCATGCAAATGTAAATCAAAAGAAAGCTGGAGTAGCAATTCTCATATCAGACAAAATAGACTTTAAAACAACGACTATTGCAGGAGACAAAGAAGGACACTACATAATGATCAAGGGATCGATCCAAGAAGAAGATATAACAATTGTAAATATTTATGCACCCAACATAGGAGCACCTCACTACATAAGGCAAATACTAACAGCCATAAAAGGGGAAATCGACAGTAACACAATCACAGTAGGGGACTTTAACACCCCACTTTCACCAATGGACAGATCATACAAAATGAAAACAAATAAGGAAAGACAAACTTTAAATGTTACATTAAACAAAATGGACTTAACTGATATTTATATGACATTCCATCCCAAAACAGCAGATTACACGTTCTCCTCAAGTGCTCACTGAACACTCTCCAGGATAGATCATATCTTGGGTCACAAATCAGGCCTTGGTAAATTAAAGAACACTGAAACCATATAAAGTATCTTTTCTGACCACAATGCTATGAGACAAGATATCAATTACAGGAAAAAATCTGTAAAAAATACAAACATATGGAGGCTAAACAATACACTACTAAATAACCAAGAAATAACTGAAGAATTCAAAGAGGAAATCAAAAAATACCTAGAAACAAATGACAATGAAAACACAATGACCCAAACCCTATGGGATGCAGCAAAAGCAGTTCTAAGAGGGAAGTTTATAGCAATACAATCCTACCTCAAGAAACAAGAAACATCTCAAATAAACAACCTAACCTTACACCTAAAGCAATTAGAGAAAGAAGAACAAAAAAAAAACCAAGGTTAGCAGAAGGAAAAAAATCATAAAGATCAGATCAGAAATAAATGAAAAAGAAATGAAGAAAACGATAGCAAAGATGAATAAAACTAAAAGCTGGTTCTTTGAGAAGATAAACAAAATTGATAAACCATTAGCCAGACTCATCAAGAAAAAAAGGGAGAAGGCTCAAATCAATAGAATTAGAAATAAAAAAGGAGAAGTAACAACTGACACTGCAGAAATACAAAAGATCATGAGAGATTACTACAAGCAACTCTATGCCAATAAAATGGACAACCTGGAAGAAATGGACAAATTCTTAGAAATGCAGAACCTGCCAAGACTGAATCAGGAAGAAATAGAAAATATAAACAGACCAATCACAAGCACTGAAATTAAAACTGTGATTAAAACTCTTCCAACAAACAAAAGCCCAGGACCAGATGGCTTCACAGGTGAATTCTATCAAACATTTAGAGAAGAGCTAACACCTATCCTTCTCAAACTCTTCCAGAATATAGCAGAGGGAGAAACACTCCTAACCTCATTCTACGAGGCCACAATCACCCTGATACCAATACCAGACAAAGATGTCACAAAGGAAGAAACCTACAGGCCAATATCACTGATGAACATGGATGCAAAAATCCTCAACAAAATACTAGCAAACAGAATCCAACAGCACATTAAAAGGATCATACACCATGATCAAGTGGGGTTTATTCCAGGAATGCAAGGATTCTTCAATATACGCAAATCAATCAACGTGATACACCATAGTAACAAACTGAAGTATAAAAATGATATGATCATCTCAATAGAGGCAGAAAAAGCTTTTGACAAAATTCAACACACATTTATGATAAAATCCTCCAGAAAGTGGGCATAGAGGGAACCTACCTCAACATAATAAAGGTTATATATGACAAACCCACAGCCAACATCATCCTCAATGGTGAAAAACTGAAACCATTTCCACTAAGATCAGGAACAAGACAAGGTTGCCCACTCTCACCACTATTATTCAACATAGCTTTGGAAGTTTTAGCCACAGCAATCAGAGAAGAAAAAGAAATAAAAGGAATCCGAATTGGAAAAGAAGAAGTAAAACTGTCACTGTTTGCAGATGACACGATACTACACATAGAGAATCCTAAAGAAGCTACCAAAAACTACTAGAGCTAATCAATGAATTTGGTAAAGTACCAGGATACAACATTAATGCACAGAAATCTCTTACATTCCTAAACACTAATTATGAAAAATCTGAAAGAGAAATTAAGGAAACACTCCCATTTACCATTGCAACAAAAAGAATAACATACCTAGGAATAAACCTACCTAAGGAGACAAAAGACCTGTATGCAGAACATTATAAGACACTGATGAAAGAAATTAAAGATGATACAAACAGTTGGAGAGATATACCATGTTCTTGGATTAGAACAAGCAATATTGTGCAAATGACTCTACTATCCAAAGCAACCTACAGATTCAATGCAATCCCTATCAAACTACCAATGGCATTTTTCACAGAACTAGAACAAAAAATTTCACAATTTGCATGGAAACACAAAAGACCCTGAATAGCCCAAGCAATCTTGAGAAAGGAAAATGGAGCTGGAGGAATCAGGCTCGCAGACTTCAGACTATACCACAAAGCTACAGTAATCAAGACAGTGTGGTACTGGCACAAAAACAGAAATATAGATCAATGGAACAGGATAGAAAGCCCAGAGGTAAACCCGCACTCATATGGTCACCTTATGTTTGATCAAGGAGGCAAGAATATACAATGGAGAAAAGACAGCCTCTTCAAGAAGTGGTGCTGGGAATATTGGACAGCTACATGTAAAAGAATGACATTAGAACACACCCTAACACCACAGACAGAAATAAACTCAAAATGGATTAAAGACCTAAATGTAAGGCCAGACTCTTATAAAACTCTTAGAGGAAAACATAGGCAGAACACTCTATGACATAAATCACAGCAAGATCCTTTTTGACCCACCTCCTAGAGAAATGGAAATAAAAACAAAAATAAACAAATGAGACCTAATGAAACTTAAAAGCTTTTGCACAGCAAAGGAAACCATAAACAAGACGGAAAGACAACCCTCAGAACTGGAGAAAATATCTGCAAACGAAGCAACTGACAAAGGATTAATCTCCAAAATATACAAGCAGCTTATGCAGCTCAATATGAAAAAACCAAACCACCCAACAAATGGGCAGAAGACCTAAGTAGACATTTTTTCAAAGAAGATATACAGATTGCCAACAAATACATGAAAGGATATTCAACATCACTGATCATTAGAGAAATGCAAATCAAAACTACAATGAAGTATCACCTCACACTGGTCAGAATGGCCATCATGAAAACGTCTACAAACAATAAATGTTGGAGAGGTGTGGAGAAAAGCGAACTCTCTTGCACTGTCAGTGGGAATGTAAATTGATACAGCCACTATGGAGAACAGTATAGAGGTTCCTTAAAAAACTAAAAATAGAACTACTATATGACCCAGAAATCCCACTACTGGGCTTATACCCAGAGAAAACCGTAATTCAAAAAGAGTTATGTACCACAATGTTCATTCAGCTCTATTTACCATAGCCAGGACATGGAAGCAACCTAAGTGTCCATCGACAGATGAATGGATAAAGAAGATGTGGCACATACATACAATGGAATATTACTCAGCCACAAAAAGAAATGAAATTGAGTTATTTGTAGTGAGGTGGATGGACCTAGAGTGTGTCATAGTGAGTGAAGTAAGTCATAAAGAGAAAAACAAATACCCTATGCTAACACATACATATGGAATCTTAAAAAAAAAAATGGTTCTGAAGAACCTAGGGGCAGGGCAAGAATAAAGACACAGACATAGAAAATGGACTTGTGGACACGGGGAGGGGGAAGGGTAAGCTGTGACAAAGTGAGAGAGTGGCATGGACATATACCCACTCCCTAATGTAAAACAGATAGCTAGTAGGAAGCAGCCGCATAGCACAGGGAGATCAGCTCGGTGCTCTGTGACCACCTAGAGGGGTGGGATAGGGAGGGTGGGAGGGAAATGCAAGAGGGAGGGGATATGGGGATATATGTATACGTATAGCTGATTCATTTTGTTATACAGCTGAAACAAGCACACCATTGTAAACCAATTATACTCCAATAATGATGTTAAAAAATAAATAAATAAAAGGGACAATTGTAACTTTATAGTGCAGAAATGTGGCAGACACCACCTTAATCAAGTGATCACAGTTAGCATCACCAGTAGTGAGACATAGCAGCATTCTGTACTCCCTGGCATGGCTCACTGAAAAGGACACAGCGCTTCCTTGGTGGTCCTGCCAAAAACTGCACAATCTCAATCTAATAAAATATCAAAGAAACAAAAATGAAGGGACATTCTACAGAATAATTTGCCAGTACAATATGAAAGTGTAGAAAAAGACGTAGAAAAGGGACATTAGTTTGAATACCGGGAAATTTTTAATAATGTCTGTAGATTATAGCATTGTGTAAATATTAATTTCCTGGTTTCAATCATTGTACCATGGTTATATAATTTGTTAACATTGAGGGAAGCTGGGTGAAGGATATACAGGGACTCTCTGTACTATTTTTTTGTAAGACTGAAGTTTTTTCAAAATAAAACATTTGAGAAAAATGTAATAAATCACGTCATGCTGTTCCTTTATCCAAAGCCCTGCAGTGGCTTCCCATTTCCCTCAGACATAATAACTAGATGAGTTCATTACTCATTATTTTCTCTGCTCCAGCCACACTGTCCTCTCTGCTGTTCCTTAAACCAGGCATGCTCCCGTCTTAGAGGGTTTCACTGGTATTTCTCCTACCTGGAATGTACTTCCCCAAGATACCCACGTGGCTAATTCCGTCATCTCCTTCAAATCTTGTGTCTAATCTCATCTTCACAATGATATCTGACCATGCTATTTGGTACTGCAGTGTGCAACCTCCACTCCACCTCCAGAATTTCTGACTGCCTATCTTGCTCTACTTTGTCTTATTATTTTTCCATGGTACTTTCCACCTTCCACCATAACATTATCTCAATTAGCTCTCCCCACGCACTAGTATGTAAGCTCCTCAGAGGCAGAAAGCATTGTCTGATAGGTTCACTGTTGTATCCCAAGCACCTAGAACAGTGCCTGGGACAGAGAGAAGCTCTATAGTTAGTAACTGTTAAAGCAACAAATTCTTAATACTATAATGGCGTTTTGCTTAACTTAGATTTTTGTTTTTCCTTTTATCTTATATTGTTGCTTATATTATTCTTATCTTGGTATCTTCATTCCAAATATCTCTAATTTATAGGTTCTATCTTCATTTTCTGTTCTGACAGATTCATCATCATAACACATCAATAATACAAAAATATCTGGAAAAATATTCACAGCATGTATTACAGACTAAGTTAATATATTAAATATATAGAGAACTATTAAACTAATAACCAAAAGACAGACATTGGAATAGGAAAATGTGCAAAAGATATGAACAGATAACACATGAAAGAATTCCAGTTGCCTTATAAAAACAGTAATAAACTTACAAATAAAGAAATTCAAAGAAAACAACTTAAAGCTCTTGGCTATAAAACTAGGAAGGGGGCTTCCCTGGTGGCGCAGTGGTTGAGAGTCCACCTGCCAATGCAGGGGACATGGGTTCAAGCCCTGGTCCGGAAAGATCCCACATGCCGCGGAGCAATTAAGCCCGTGTGCCACAACTACTGAGCCTGCACTCTAGAGCCCGTGTGTCACAACTACTGAAGCCCACGCGCCTAGAGCCTGTGCTCCGCAACATGAGAAGCCGCCACAATGAGAAGCCTGCGCACCGCAACGAAGAGTAGCCCCGCTCTCCATAGCTAGAGAGAGCCTGCACGAGGCAATGAAGACCCAACACAGAGAGATATAAATAAATAAATAGACATAGATAGATAAATAGATAAAAAGGCTATGTAATAGTGTCTGGGGCCATTTTTGGTTGTCACACTGGAAGAGGTACTACTGGCATCTAGTGGTGGAGACCAGGGAAGCTATTCAACATCCAGTAAGGCACAGGAAAGAGCTACACAGTAAAGAACTATCTAGCCCAAAATGTCAATAATGCTGAGGTTCAGAAACCTTGGTCTAGATAGCTTACTGTAAATAAGGCTCTAACTGAAGAATGTGTGCACTGCAGTTGGCTGGAGAATGGAAGTGAGCCCTATAATCTCTTTATCCCCACAGAACTAACCACGTACAAAAATAAAGAAGCTCTGCAATAGGCAGAATAATGGTTCCCCCAAAGATGTTCGCCTCCTAAACACTAGAACCTGTACATATATTTCCTTACAGGGCAAAAAGGACTTTGCAGACGTGCCGAAGATGAGATGAGGAGGCTATCCTGGATTATCCAGGCAGACCCTGTCTAATCACGTGAACTCAAAGCTGAGAACCTTTGCCAGCTGCAGGGAGTGAGAGGAGTTGGGAGCTGTGGGCGGGGAGGGGGGGAGTGGTGAGACAGCAGAAGAGAAGGCAGGAGAAATGAGGCCTGAGAAGGACTTGACTCACTGTTGCTGGCTTTGAAGACACGGAATGCAGGTGATCTTTAGAAGCTGAGAACGACCCTTCGCCGACAGCCAGCAAGGAAATACACTTCAGTCCTACAACCACATGGAACTGAGTTCTGTCAATGATCTCAATGACCCTGGAAGCAGATTCCACCCGCCCACCCCAGAGCCTTCCTTGTGGCTCCCAGAGCAGAGAAATCAGCTGAGTGAGCTGGACTAATGACCCAGAACTATGAGAGCATACATTGTGTTGTTTTAGGTTATTAAATTTGTGGTCATTTGCTATGACAACAATAGAAAACTCACACAAGCCCCAAATGTAAGTGACTTCCTCTGAACCATTATATCCTTCACACGTTATTAGTGCTTCTTTAAAACCAAAACCCAGCCCAGTGTGGGAAAAGGGGCAATGAGAAGCTCGCCTCTGTTGGATCCGAGCCTCTCCAGACAGCACTGACAAGCTTACACCTGCTCTGTGCTTGTGTCCTTTGAGTCATTACTAAGGCAATGTTGGGTAAGACCTACATGATCTGCATTGACGAATCAGCCCTGTGTGGTAGTGCTCAGCCTGGCAAGGGTTTGTTGGTTGGTTGGTGGATGGGTTGGTTTAATGGCAGTAGTCATTACGTGATTGATTACTTGTCACACAGTGCAGTGGCCACTCTCAACCACTGCAGGCAGGAGTGTAAATGATTGCAAGGTTTTTGGAAAACATTTTGATAATATGTACAAAAAGACTTCCAAAGTTAACACAATTCTACTCAGAAATTCCCCTTCTATGAATATATTCATTAAGGTAGATTTGCAAAGAACTGTGTGTGGGATATTCCCCAAAGCATAGGTTATATTATTAAATATTTGGGAAACAACATGGTATCAAACAATAATAGGTTGAATTTTTACCATTATATGAAAAACTATTATTATATTATTATTAAAAAAAAGTTTTCAAAGAGTAGCTTCAAATAGACCAATACTGATAATATAATAAGTTAAAATAGGATGATTTAAATTGCATCTGTAATTACATATGTATAAAGAACTAAACGTAAAATATATATGTGTCAATGTAAACGTGTATGCGTGAAACATGAGGTATGTAATGGAAGCTCGCCTTTCACCTTTCCAGATTTGGCTGCAGTTGGGAAGTTATTCCAGCCCAGAGGAACAGCCGAAAGCTAAAAGCAAAGCCATGGCATTAGCTTCCAGGTTTAGAAAGTCCTATTATCAGTTATCACCTTGAGAAAAACAGACTTCCCTCAGAAGACAAAGCCTCCCAACACCTCCCTCTTTTCTGTGTGTTTGTCTCATCTCTCTCTCTACATCTCTTATAAGGACAGCATTTAGGGCCCACCTAGATAGGCCAGAATAATCTCATCGAAAAATCCTTAACTTAGTCACAGCAGCAAAGACCCTTTGTCCAGATAAGGTACTATTCACAGTCTCCAGGGATTAGGACACGATACATTTGGGTGTCCATTGTTCAGTTCACTGTGGAAGGGGAGCCCTGTCTCTAGTCTTCAGATATTCCCGCTATCATAGGCTTTTAATAGGACTCCAACAGGCTTCTTACCACAAGTCCCAGTCCTGCTTCAGAGCTTAATGTAAAGAGCAACAGGAGAGCCTAACAACTCTCACTAGGCTACTTTTTTACCCAGTCCCCTCAACCTGAGACAGTTCAAATTCAGTCATTCAAAGCACAGGAGACAATGTTGTGTAACAAAGCTTATTTGGTAGTACGTACAAGTGTAAGAAAATTCAAACTGATGGATCCTGGAGGGATGACCACCCAGGGATCCTTATGGAATACATTGCAAAGCTGAGCAAAGAGCCGAAGCACAAGGACTGGGCTGGAAATCTCCCTCTGTGCTCGGCCACCCTGCACTGATTCCTCTCAGATGACGTATGACAGAATGCCGAAGGCCTCCAAGCCTGACAGCAGCCCCGACCCAAATGACGCTTCACAATGGGCTTCTTTGTACCATTTCTCCATCACTTATGAAGTCTCAGGCTGAAATTTCCCTCATTTTCTTACATTTCTTTAGCACAGCAGTATTTGCTCTTTCCTTGGGTCACACTGCCTCCCTAGGAAGTGGCCAAGAAGTAGAATCAGGGTGTCCCTTTCTCTTTAGAGAGCTGAAACTTTTTCTTTTATTGTCTCTCCTGCCCACAACCGAAGAGAATAGTTTTATACCCTGGATATCTACCTCTCCCTCTTCCCTGATTACCATCCCTCAGGGGACTCTGTCACACCTGATCTTCCTCTCAGAGGTATTTTCTTATTTTATTTTTTAACAGCTTTGTTGAAGTATGATTGACAAATAAAAATTGTATTTATTTAACGTACATAATGGGACATTTTCATATACATTTACATTGTGAAATGATTACCACAATCAAGCTAATTAACACATCAATCACCTCACATAGTTATCTTTTGGTGCCTGTGGTGAGAACACTTAAGACCTACACTCAGCAAATTTCAAGCCTACAGTACATTATTATTAACTGTAGTTACCATGTTGTACATTAGGTCTCCAGAATTTATTTATCCTCACTTTTGATGTTTCCCTCAGTTCCACCCAGTCTAAATTCCTTAATGGATTTAGTTTTCAGAAACTAATTCCTGAAAGACTCCTTTTTACGTGGCTTTCCTTCCTACTGCACTGAATACTGAGTAGACTAACTACCTCAATGAATACTGACGAAAAAGAAATTTTGTAATTATTTCCAAAATGTTTCCTCCCGAGAATTCTGAACTTCTATTTATTGCTAATATGAGTATTATACTTAATATTTTTAAAAAGGAAGCATCACAGTAAGGAAAAAAGCAGGGTATAAACTCCAAGAAGAGATGAAAGCTTTATCTCAACAAAATACCCGCCTCCAAGTTGTAATTGTCATAACATGAAAAACAAAACAAAACAATCAGGCAAACCTGCAGATATCAAGGACTCAGGTTAGCCAGACATCACTGACAGATTAAACAGTAAGAATCAGAACAACCCGTGTTCAGTAAGAAAGGAATTAATGCAATAAACAGTTCTTTTGGTCAAGGCCAGACCACATAGTAACAAAAGAGAGAATTCAGACCACTCTCCGTTTTGTTTTTTTCGGCTCTTCCCTTGTCCACAGAGGCTAAAGGCATTACCAGTTCCTTACAGATTTTTAATAAGAAAGTAACGCCTCCTCTCTACACATAGCCTTCATATATTGCTACATATACGTAATCATATGGTAATCTGTACATTGTTCTCTTCGTGTTTGTTTGTTTATTTGGCAGCATCACGTGGCATGCAGGCTCTTAGCTTCCCAACCAGGGATCGAACCCGTGCTCCCAGAAGTGGAAGCTCCGACTGTTAACCACTGGACCTCCAGGGAAGTCACTGTTCTCTTTTTAAAAAGAGGTTCAGTCATTCTTAACACATTCCTTCAGGCCTCCAGGAGTCTCGAATAAAATATTAACGAAAGCCCTCAAGATTATTTTAAATTAATAATTAGATTAGGAAAAATAATAGTATTTGCAATGTGTTTGCCACTGCAAGAGTGCTTTACATGCATCATTATTTTCAAATCTTCACCATAATCCTGTGAGTTAAGATCAAGGGGACTCGCCATCTAGCCATAGGGTTAAGGTGTGGAACCCACTACTTCATGAACAGAATTCTGTCCAGATATGCTTCAAATTTCCTAGCGTAATACCTAGGCTTTGGGGGGTATGTGTTGTTAGTACAGATCAGTACAACCATTAAATTTAAATGAGTATTCATCTCCTTTTATTACTGTAAATCTTTTATTAAAGGTCAAATTTGATTGAAATGAGGAAAGACCAACAGAAGATAGTAATGAGGATTAGATGAAGCCTCGGCCCTGGATTTCCCCTCTGTTGCTTAGCCACTGCACTTATTCTGCTTCCAATTTAAAAGTAGTAAATCTCTAGATAATCTTTTGAACGGCTTCCAGTCACTGAAATATATTTTATAGCTTCCATAGAAGTGTAACACTGATTGTAAGTAAGATTTGTGGAACATCGAGTAGCATTAGATCTTCAAATTTAAAATGAAGATTCGTATTCCACGAGGCTGTTTGAGAGAGCCTTAAGCCAAATCAGCTGATTTGACTCAAGGCATGTCTGTCACGGAACTATTATAGGCAGACAGCTAACTCCGTAGAAGTTTTACAGACCAGTCAGCTACCCGTTCAACTTCTAACAGCTTTAACCCATGCTCTGGCCACTACGACTCTGAGGAAACAAGCCAGTAAGAGAATAAAATTGTTCCCATGTGAATAATAACAATATTAATAGCTTTATTTTTAACACATGCTAGATGCTAGGCATGTACTATGCATATTCATTTATTCAAATATTCATCAGGATTTGAAAAATGATTACAGAGTTAGACTCTGCAGCTAGTCTTCCTTGGTTGTGGTCTCAAGTCGACCACTTTTAGCTAAATGACCTTGGGCAGAATATTTAAATTCTCATCTAAAATGAGATAAAAATAACACCTGTCTCACAGGTTGTGAGGAATATAAGTGTGTGCGTGCAAAGCGCTTGAAAGAGTGCCTATCACAGCTCTCAATAAAAGTAGCTGGAGGGGGAGGGGGGTGGGGGAGGGATGGAGTGGGAGTTTGGGATTAGCAGATGCAAACTGTTATATATAGGATGGATAACAACAAGGTCCTACTGTATAACACAGGGAACTATATTCAATATCCTGTAATAAACCATAATGGAAAAGAATATGAAAAAGAACATATATATGTATAACTGAGTCACTTTGCTCTACAGCAGAAATTAACACAACAGTGTAAATCAACTATACTTCAATAAAATTTTTTTTTTAATAAGTACCTGTTATTGTGCGTGACCACTATTTGTCACATGATCACTGGGCCCTGGCGACATGATGGTGAACAAGATACCTTTATATTGTGATTAAGAAAATAAACATGATGATTGTATTGACAATAGCTAGGGAAGGACAACTGAGATGAAGGAGGGAAGGAAGGGCTATAAGTAGAGGGATCGTTTAAGATGGACCGAAAGAATGACTATGAGCCACCTCTACCACCAACTGGGCAAAACGATTCGGGCAGAAGGGACGGTAAGTGTAAAAGCCCAGAGAAGATGAAGCAGAAGAGGAACCAGATTTGTTAAATCCTTGCTGGTCATGAAAAGGAGTTGAGATTTTATTCTAAGAGCAAAAGAAAAATGTTGAAGGATTTTGAGAGAGGGTAACACAATCTGATCCAGTTGTTCTTTGGTTCTGTTTTTTTGTTAATCACTTTGGTTTCTATGTGATAAGACAGGAAATGGAAAAAATCAAGAAGTGCAAAGAAGACCAATAGGCAATTAAGGCAGTGTTCCAAGCGAGAGATGATAGGCAGATGGGTTAGGATAATGGCAACAGATACAGACACAAGTAAGTTGAATGACTTGGAGATAAAAACAAAAGTTATTAATAATAATAATAATAAACCTATAAAATAAGTATGATGGTTATCCTAATTATATAGGTAAAGAAACTAAAGCCTATAGAACTTAAAAACTTAGCCCAAGAGGAGCTAGGTTTCAAGCACAGCAATTTTGACTCTGCCATTTAGATGTTACAGTTAGAAGTGTGGTTGTGTGAAAAATTAGCATTCATTTAACCCTTCCTAAGTCAGCCTGTCTAGAATCAAACTGAACACAATGAAGTGTTCTGTAAGTATGCATCTGTTGGGTTTTTCCTCTAGGAGCATCTCCAGTTTTGTTTTAAATCTTGTAAGTTGTCAGAGTCAAAATATTTTTCCCTTTCTTTCTTTCTTTCTCTTGCTCTCTTTTCTTTCTTTCTTTCATCTCTCTCTCTCTTTCTCTCTGCCTTTCCTTTCATCTCTTAAGACGGGCTCTGAAACAAAGCACTGCAGGGTAACTTGTTACTGTTTGGCTTTTACTTGAGGTAGGACAGTTCGTTTCTGTTGCCATCTTCTCTGAAAGGTGGATTGCTTTACAAAATGTGTGAATGTCTACTTGAGAAGGGGAAGTTGAACTCTTATTTATCTCTAACCCTGCTTACCCACATGAGGGAATCAGAATTACAGGGTTATTATTTTGCCATGTGCTGATCTTCACCTGAAGCAGAATTTTTGTTGCCAAAAAATAAATAAGCTTCCAAAAAGAATTTGTTTCACTGCTGCCAACATTCCTAGTCTCTCTAATAAAACAATCAGCTTTCAAAATGTGGCAATGTACCTCCCTGAAGACTCTCACCCCCAAAACCTGTTGACCTAGATGATTGTCCACTGCTGTAGAAGTCATGACAGAAAGTCTTGAAGTGTATTAGGAAGATTCTCTGTGATCAGCATGGGAGAAAGATTGCTCTGAAATACATTCAGGAATTCAGGTAAGGTAAGTAACTTTATCTGATACTTTCCAAATATCCTGGAAAATATGTTTTAATTTTTTTTATTTAATTAAGAGAAGGAGAACTGTGGTACAAAGTTCAAAATAAGGAAAGGAGAAGGAAAAAACTGAGTAAAAGTTACTTCAGTCAAATGTGTTGCTGTAACAATTCACTCAGACATCTTGAGTACAATTTCCCTTTTATGAACACATCTCTAAAATTCATGTTATTAGAGGACAATTCTACACGCTGACAATGTCATACATATTTTGTAAATTGAAGTTGACTGGCCTCTATACCTTAGTAAAACATTTGTAGAGGAAATTGACAAGAAGACAATGGGACAGAGAGGGTGAAAATTTCATAGATATTCACAATCTATCCATTAACTTTTCTAGACTCCCTCAGTTTTCCCACTTTCACCTTCTCTTCATTTCCTGAGTCAAGAAGACATTGCAGTCTCTGGAAATGAGGGAAAGTGCAATGGTAGAAAAACATGGAACCAGAATTTAGACTAAAATTATAGGCAGTAGTGAATTATGCCTAATAGTCAAAAAGGAGCACTTAGCCTCACATATGATATAATGAACTTCACCTAAATTTTAATATTGGAAAGGTGGCATATTTGTTTCTATGTGTTGTTAAATTCCACCATAAACTCCTAAAGGGATTAGTTTGTATGGCTCTAGTATGGTTTGCCATAATATATCAATAGTTAACACATGAACACAAAAGATCACGTAACAGAACCCACTGGAATAATAAAAAATCAGTGAAAAAATATTAAAGGTCTGTTATTTGACTTCTGACACAAATACAACTGTAATGCAAGAAATTGACCACACCTGAAAACTGTACCTGATACCCTTCACCTTGAGAGTTCTCCTGGCCTGTTGAAGAAAGCAAAATGAATCCTGAAGAAAGCTGAGATATTGCAGTATACAGACAATTCATGTTCCATCACTGCTGTGTCATGATGTGTCTTCTCAAGGCGCAGACACTTCCCTTTATATGATTCGGAGATCAGTTTCTTACACAAAATAAAAGAAGCAATATTATTTATGAAAGCATATTCACTGAACTGATTACCCTGTCTGAAAAATGTATGTTCCTCCCTTGGTTTAAAAAGTAAAAGGAAAAGTAAATTCATTTTTGTGAAGTGACAACACTATGTGACATTTTAATAATTCTAATTGTAGCATCTAAGAATTCTGGTCAGTGAAGATAAATGAATGCATTACTTATGGTTTTATTCCATTTCTTAGATCACCCTGTCAATGTGGTAGCCATTAGCAACATGTAGCTATTTAAATTTAAGTTAGCTAAAATTAAATAAAATTTCCAATTCATTTACCAGTAACATTAGCCACATTTCAAGTTCCTAACGCCCAGAATATGGTGAGTGGCTATCATATTGGACAGTGCAGATATGGAACATTTCCATTATCAGAGAAAGTTCTATCAGACAGCATTGACTAAAATGCTCTGGCCCCATTACACTAGCAAGCCAGAAAATGGAGGGAAGAGAAGAAAATGGAAACTGCCCTTTGTGTTAATCCATTACTACTTTCTCATGGAAATGATTTGGGCTTAGCAGCATCTTTTGAATAGTCGGATGGTAGGTACATCTTAATCTGGAACCCAATATCCTTGAAGGAATATGCAATTCTTTCTTTCATATATAATTATAATGGGGCGCAATGGAGAAAACACTTATTAAGTCATGCTTCACATAGTAATTCCCAAGCACTGCATGTGCCAGTAGAATAAACAAGACTCTGCCCAGAATTGACTCCTTACCCTTATTTTTCTATTATTCTTGACCCTGGTAGAACAGATACCTTTAGAGCAAAGCAGTATTTTAGTCCTTAGGAGGAACCCCCGCCTAGTACTCCCCAATCCCTTAGCAGCCCAGATGTTTCTGTACTGAATCCTGACTCTCTCCAGCGGGATGTTAAAGTAAGTTCAGAGAGCCTCCTCTCTTGGGCTTACTAATGAAGTAGAATTTTCCATCTTTGCCTGGCAAGGACTAATTATTGTCCTTGAGTATGAAAAATGCACTCAATACCCCTGCAAGAAAAAAAAAATCAAAATTCAAACTTAAATCCAGCAGTTTCTGAATTAAAATTTGCAGAACCTCGGACTGACTAATTTCGAACTCATTCAACAACTCTGTCCTTGGCCATAATCTGTACCCTTTCAATACAGTGATTATCCCAGCAGGAAAAATATCAACAAAACCAATGTTATGGGAGCTACAACATAATGTTTGGTAATCATATATCTGCCCATCAGAGGTTCATTGTCTGGTCAAAAAAATCTGTGGATAATAGAAAATAGATTAGATGGCAAAAAAAGGAAAAAAATTCTTGCATGCACCTGCCTGATTGTTCTAGATAAGCTCAGGAGGCAGAAACAACACAGAGCAGCCTATCTTGACACATAGGATTAGAAAACGACGTTTCCAAAAAATACACTACAAAAAAGGTACCATTGTCTGAAATAAAAGATGCCTGTCTGAATTCTATTTTTAGTTCATCCGTTTCCTATGTTATGTCACTACTACTCCAATCCTTACCACTGATACTCTTTTGTCAGGTAGATATTGCTCTAATCTATAGGCCATGCTGCTTCACATCCAGAATCTGAAAGTGCCTGATCGCCATGGCCTCCAGAAAGCATCTTCTCTCCCAATCTCAAATTACCATGAATGTGTCACCCATTTTAAAAATACAGCTTAGGATACAAATAGCTCATACAAATCAACAACAACAACAACCCAATCAACTGGGCAGAAGATCCAAGTAGACATTTCTCCAAAGAAGACATACAGATGGCCAATAAACACATGAAAAGATGCTGCACTTTGCTAAATATTAGAGAAATGCAAAGCAAAACCACAATTAGGTATCACCTCACACCAGTCAGAATGGCCATCACTAAAAAGTCTAGAAATAAATGCTAGAGAGGGTGTGGAGAAAAGGGAACCCTTCTATACTGTTGGTAGGAATACAAACTGGTGCAGCCACTATGGAAAGCAGAATGGAGGTTCCTTTAAAAACTAAAAATAGAGTTACCATATGATCCAGCAATCCCACTCCCGGGCATATAGCTGCAGAAAACCATAATTCGAAAGGATGCATGTGCCACAATGTTCACTGCAGCTCTATTTACAATAGCCAGGACATGGAAGCAACCTAAATGTCCATCGACAGATGAATGGACAAAGAAGATGTGGTATATATTGATATATACAATGGAATACAACTCAGCCATAAAAAATAGTGAAATAATGCCATTTGCAGCAACATGAATGGACCCAGGGATTATCATACTAACTGAAGTCAGACAGAGAAAGACAGCTACCATATGGTATCACTTATATTTGGAATCTAAACTTTGATACAAATGAACTTATTTACAAAACAGAAACAGACTCACAGACATAGAAAACAAACTTACGATTACCAAAATGAAAACTGGGGGGAGGAGGAAATACATCAGCAGTTTGGGGCTGGCAGATGCAAGCTACTGTATACAAAATAAACAAGGTCCTACTGTAGAGCACAGGGATCTATATTCAATACCCTGTAATAAACTATAATGGAAAAGAATTCTAAAAAAAGAAAAGAAAAAAATGTGCATTAGGGAGACTCACAATATTGTAGTTTTGTTCTAATTGGAAAAAATAGAGGGGATTTCAAACAGTGCAAGATAAAATGATTTTCTTCTCATTTTTAAAATATTTTTCTTTTTTGGTTTTAGCTATTGCATCCATTTTTTAGTTCCTATTCTGTTTCCTTTTTCTAATTTGAAACACTATGTTTTTTTATGCTTCAGTGAGCAAAACACTCTTCAAGGTAATCTTAAAGCGCAGTGTTCATTTTACATCCCTTAAGACATTTCCACCGCAAAAATCATGAGGTAAATGCTAAAAACTGGAATACATTTCCCCCCTGGATATCATTTTCCTGGACAAGCTTGAGTGCTGTTCCTATACCCAGAGGCAGTTTCCAAGCTGGTAATGGCATGAAGGTCTTTCACCTTCACATAGAAAGTGGACATTCTACGGCCCATAAGTTTCTGGTTACTCTAACCTCTACTGGAGTCATGAAAAAAACATGAACAACTTTTATTTCCTCTCTTCTATTTGTTCTGTCATTTGAAGAATTTAGCTGAGGTAAAGAGGCACCTTTTCTTCATTAATCATTGTAAGTTACGGAATAATTTTATTGCTGTTAATGTTTTGGGCAGCGTGCCCATCTCAAAGTAGAAGATGTTAAGCTGACCCATTTTCTCATAAGGTGTATGTTTCTGCATCTTCAACCAATATTCCTTAGTCTGCTGAAATATTTTAAAAGATAAATAGTCCCACCTTGCTGTTTTGAGGTAGTGGATTGAACTATAAGGCATGTGGAAGAGATAACTTCATGCCCGCTTATAGTATAATAAATAAGTTCAAAAATAGACAAATTCTTTGTAAATAAAATCTTGAAATAAACCCAAAGGCTTGAAATATAACACACTGAATGATCAAGTTGAAAGAGGGGCCTTACTTCACTTAGTAACCAAACCTGATTAAGAATAAAGCAAATATGAAAGGTATAGGAATGTTGGGCGAAAATGCCTCTAAATAAATGACTATTTGCTTTGCAAATATTTGAAATCTCAATCTAATAAAGCGCAAAGGAAAATGGTTTCATTACAATAATTCTGGCCTTAAATTTGCCTTTTTGTAAGAAAGAGAAAGACGAAGAGAATATATCTTTAAATAGATTGTAAACTCTACAAGGGCTCTGTACGTGTGTGTGCATCGTGTGTGTATGTGTGTGTATGTGTTATTCACTGATATATGACTGACATATAGAAGACATACATTAAATATTTGTTATATAGAGTTTATAGAAGAGTTTCCTGTGTATGACCTCGTACGATCTCACCTGACCCAGCAGTCACATGCTTTAGCCTGGAGGTGGGGAATGAGGAAGGACAGCCCCTCAGGTAGCGTCACAGAAATGGAAGTCAGCCGGGAAGGGCTTTGGGCTTTTTGTGAAACAGGCAGTGATAAATGGGTGCCAATGTCCAGCACCCCATAGACACCAAATCAATATTCATTGAATAGTAAAGCCTTCCCTGCAGATTCAGTCTGACTAAACTCGGCCCCCCTCCATTTACTATCACAGCACCATATTTGATTTTCTCCAAAATTCTTACCATAATGAGAAATAGGTTATTCAGCTATGCTTTTACTTGTTTGTTTCTCTCATCTCCCTAAAATGTAAGAGAATGAAGAGTCCTTGTCTGTCTGGTCCCTAAGAAGTGTCTGAATCACGGAAGACACCTCTGTAAGATTTGGATGAATACATGAATCAACCAACCAAATCAACCAACCAACCGTCTACCTGAAATGACCTGTCTGGATTATCTTTATTCAATTATTCTCTCTCTTTACTTCACATTACTTGGGCAACACAATTATCTGTTGTAGTTTGTGTGTACATGTATGTGTGCCGCTTTTCTTTCCCTCCCTTTCTTCCCCTGTAACATGGACTATCTCCTTTTTGAAGAGGTTAGAAGCCCACGGGAGACCTAGTAGGACCGTGGTAGAGTCCAAGAAAAAAAGAACTGTGATTTGGATGGCTTAAGCTAACTCTTCTCTAATAGCTGAAGAAAGAAATGTTCTTTTTACCTCACATTCTTTTTTTAATTTTTAAAAAAAATTTTTGGCCACGCAACACCACATGTGGGATCTTAGTTCCCTGACCAGGGATCAAACCTGTGCCCCCTGCAGTGGAAGCACAGAGTCTTAACCACTGGAACGCAAGGGAAGTCCCTCTTGCAATCATCTTTATGGTTTTTCTCTTGCCATCAGAGAGGTAAGAACACAGGAGCCGAAAGTAAGGAAATTAAAGAGGCCCCCAGAATACGATATGACAGAGTCCCCAGGGAGAAATAACAGGCACATGTGCCTAGATTGTCCTTTGTATCAGAGCTATTCCTCGTCAACCAGGACCCCTGTGCTATATATTCCTCTATTGAAACTAACAGCATAAATGTTATAGATGAGGAAACAGCCTCAGGGTGTTAATGAGACAGGACTTCAAACAGGTCTCCCAACAAGAAGGCACTGCTCTTCCCTCCTATGTCCATGCTTTAACTGCCTTTCATCTCACTGTGATTATGAAAATTAAAAGTTTTGAAGAGACATACTATGAAAATATACATTTTGATTTTCATTTCTTCTTTAGTTGAAGAGTAAATTAAATAATTTATTCTTAAGACAACCAGGCAATTCAAAAGAGGTAAACCAGCCTTAAATTTAAAATAATGGGATAAAATCCTATTACCACCATGACCCATTTATTTGTCATCTTCACTTATTGCTTCTTTTTCTCCTTCCAGGCAATTTTCTGGAAATACTGAGAAGTTTTTGTTCTCATTTTATTCAATATGGCAATAGTCCTAAATCTTGAAGCAATAAAACTAGTCAAATAAATTCAAGGAAAGACTTGGAATATTTTTTTATAAAAATCTGGCTCTGTCTCCTCATTCATGTCACTACTTGAAGAGTTATCTGCTCAGCTCCTGCTGCTTTGTGAAATGTCCAATCTCTAATATGAATAATATCTTTTCTTCTTCAATTCCACATTCTCCCTCCCCACCCCCACTGCTCAACACTTTGTTCAATATTTGTGACTGGATTTACTAGTCTTTCCCCAATAATTGCTGTTTTTCTTCTATTTCTGCATTTCTTATTTTCTCACATTGTGCAAAACATACTTTTGTACTTTCCTTTTGTCCCTTCTAGAGCATTCATTCTTTAAAGGTAAGAACACTTTCTTACATATCTTTTTTTTTTTTTTTTTTTTTTTTGCGGTACGTGGGCCTCTCACTGTTGTGGCCTCTCCCGTTGCGGATCACAGGCTCTGGACGCTCAGGCTCAGCGGCCATGGCTCACGGGCCCAGCTGCTCCGCGGCATGTGGGATCTTCCCGGACCGGGGCACGAACCCGTGTCCCCTGCGTCGGCAGGCAGACTCTCAACCACCGTGCCACCAGGGAAGCCCTCTTACATATCTTTTGATCTCCAACAGGGCACTGTCTATATAACCAAAAGCAAGGGTTAAGATGCAACAATTATGCCCTCCTGTTTGCTCTACTCCTCCCAAATAATTTAATATGTTTGTGATAATTAGATTTGCATTGAAAATGGAAACTGAGAAAAAGCTTTAGGCTAACAAAGGGCATTGTCCCATTATTGGACATTAGCTGTAACAAGTCTGACTAGATCTAAAGGAATTAACCAAACACCCTGTGCACTTTCATCTACAATCCCATTACATTTAAATGGCTATCTGTGTCCTTTCAAATTTTAATCACCTAGAAATCTGTTAGTATCCCAGAGCCTGCTGGGTGAAATTATTATCCCCCAGATTTTGTTATCGAAGTATTTGATGCTCTTGGAGCAATAGCTCCACATAACTTTCTCTTCCCCTTACAGTCAAAAGTGGTAAAATCTCCAAACAGATGACTCAAAGATTGGTCATGGAACTATGTCAGTAAATACTATAATCTCATGAGTTTTTCAAGAGGAAAAACTGGCCCCTTATGTGAAACCAAACAGCTTTTTTTCAATTCCATCGTTCCGGGAGAAAAAGAGAATGATATCTTTGTACAAGGTGGGTAGACAGGGCCTGCTTCTGGATTTTGATATATAGCCTTAAAATTTAAGGGGAGGAGTTTAGGTTTGGCAGGAAAAAGTTCTCAGCTGTAAAAGTTATTTGACCCTGGAATGTAATCTAAAGGAAATCTACAGTGTTGCAAACAAAGAATTTTAGGTCTTTAAATGTTGTAGTGGCCTCTCAAAGGGCTACCTGGGCACAAAGAAATAACTTCTTAAAGAGGATTCCTGTGATTCTATAATTATTTAAATATAACAAAGGGTTTCCTAACACTGGAGATTTTCAGAGGGTGGTACAAGTTATTGGGAAAATGAAGAATACTTCTGGAGGTTTAAACACAAAAAGATGTATGTTTCAATCCAAATTTTTTTTTTAAAATCAAGCTTATTTTAACATTCCAAAATGGTTTTTAAAATAAACTCAGTATTCAAAAATACAACCCTACAAATAAGTCCCTCTGGAGTCAACATTAGTTAACACTTGTACTCACAAATTACCTAAGCCAAACGTTTCCAAAATAAAGTGCTTCCCCTTTCTGGGTCCACATTCTATGCAGAACAGTACAATCTGAATATTACAAAAAGTCAATCTATAACCATTTTACGGTTTGAATCACAAATCCGTTTTTTTTTTTTTGCGTTACGCGGGCCTCTCACTGTTGTGGCCTCTCCCGTTGCGGAGCACAGGCTCCGGACGCGCAGGCTCAGCGGCCATGGCTCACGGGCCCAGCCACTCCGCGGCATGTGGGATCTTCCCGGACCGGGGCCCGAACCCGTATCCCCTGCATCGGCAGGCGGACTCTCACCCACTGCGCCACCAGGGAATCCCCTATAAATCAGTTTTAAAGTGGAATTATAACACCTTTTGGGAAGAATATTGGTCACAGCTTTATAAGACTAATATTTTTCCCTGTATTGTTTTTTTAAATTCCTTTTTTCTTTTGTAAATATAATACATACATTAACCTTCTGAAAGCCTGTCAGAGTCACATTTTAAGTGAAGGAGTAAAACAATCCAAATCACTTGGTAAACCACACGTAAATTAGTCCTGCTTTCCCAGAGATAGTTGGGATATTTTCATGCCAGGGTTTCCAATCAATAACACAGACCTAGCTGTAGAGGAAGTACTCTCACTAAAACGCAAGCAGCATGGGAAGCTCTTTTTTTTATTATTATTTCAAGTAAATTGTTTCATTAAAAACCTCACCAAGGAGATGGCTTCCTGTGTTTGTACAGAGAAAAGTTCCAGGAACAGAAAAATAAGTCAGCAGAGCCCAAATTAGCTAACTTCATTATCTCATCCACTCACCTACACAGAAGAATCTACCTGCTCACATTTCTTCCTGCCCTCTCCCTCCTGTTGCCGTGGCTTCCCAGCAGGGAGAAAAGGCTCAGTTCACTCTCTCTGAACACCTCCCCCAGAAACTGCTCGAACTTTGACTATGACGCACTTCACCTGTTTTTCAGTAACAGCTGCTGGGAATCATACTGGGGCAATATTTAAATATTATGCCCACCAGCTGAGTTTTTTTAAGTAGCATCTTTAAAAGTCAGGGGCTGTGTTTGTGACAGGTTTTACAAGGCAGGAATATGCACTGAAAAAGCATTTTCTCCTCTAGAGGTTTAATAGTTACCAAAGTCACTTCACATCAGTAAGAAAAGTTTGCCTTTCTTTAGCGCTTCCCCCACGTATGACTGAGTTACTGAGTATTCCTTGCTTGCAGCTATCTTTCCAAAGGCAGGCGCCAAATAGGGGAAAACATTCATCAGTGAAACTTTAATAAGCCAATCCATGGAAAGCTCGGTGACGGGTTCAGGATGACTGAAGTTGAACAAGAGAAGCACCCAGGGCTGGGGGCCATTATGATGACTGTTAATAGAAGGAAGGTGAGTTCTAATAGCACTTTGATCAATTTTTCAGTTGGTAGCTCACAAACTCCTGCCACTAAAAATTCCAGGAATTACTATGCAGTTGAGCGTGGAATGAAATTTTTTTTGAATATATGAGTTTTGTAGAGCATGGTTCTGAGCCACTCTTTTTTAGGCAATTCTGGAAACTACATTCGAAAAAGTAAAACCTCTAAATTAGAAAATATTATCGCAAAATACTGACTCATGTATGCTATTCTCTGAATCCAAGTGATCCCAAAGCACATCAGAAAACAGTTAAATGAGTATGAAAATTTATGTAGGAAGACAGATTGGTATCTCTTCACTATAAAAGGGAAAATGACTCATTCCCCCAAAGGTGAGCTAGCATCCTGCTACATTTTTCAAATGCTATAAAGCTAGCTTACTTCTAGTCCAAATTATCTCCAAAAGCAGCAGTTATGAGAGCAACACTGCAGATGAGCAAAGATGGGACAAATGGACAAGACCAAGGGCTCAAGACTTGTCTCTGATGACCTAGAACTGGTCTGACATTGATATATTTAATTCCCACTCTACCACATCTTTTACTTCCTAGGTCCACTGTCTCCTGCCCTTTCTTGGAAACTTTTCAAAACCATCCTGCCTTCATTTTCTGTACTAATTATCTAGATTCTATCACCCATCACTTTGTACATACTTTGTCAATATTCCCATATTCCCAAATCCCTTGAGTCATTGTTCTTCTTTCCACCTAAGTTTCTAATCATTCATAAATTAACGAGAGGTCCTAGAATCAGGCTAGTGACTACTTAAAGCGTGAATGTCTCATTTTTGTCAAATCCTTTCATAGTCCCTGTGTGGAGTACATTTCAGCCAATCCAGAAATTTGCATGTTTTTGCACACTGAAAATATACTACATGCATTTTTACTTTCTCTCACTGTTCTCTTTGGTTGGCAGCTGAGAAAAGTATGTTCCCTTCTCGAGTTCTGGTGACTTTGTTCATTTGCTGGTGGCTGATAAATTTATAAAGCTAATAGTCTTGAAGCAAATTGTATCTAAGAATCGTCAAAGCACCGTGAGCTGATCTTCCAACATGGCTAAGCGCAGGGGATATACCCTCAGCCTCTGACAACTCTGGCTAAGGATGCTACAAATATCATCACACAACTAGGAACTCTTGTGCTCAGTGACTTGAGATCTCTTTGGCAGACTCAGCTAAACCTGATAATATTTAAGTGATACCCCAAAAGGCCACAATTCTTCTGCAGGAAGTGGGGATACCAACAATTGTAAATTAACAACATAAAATGGGAAAAGACAGTTGAGTTTTTGCTAATGTAAGGCAGAAGCAGAAGATGGTTGACTGACACAACTGACACTAAGAAAACTATCCCTAGTTTTTCAATATAGCAGGCAAATGAATATGGCAGATAAATGCACTATCAATTTTATTCTTACAACACTGATACTGACTTTAATCCTGACCTTGAAAAGGCTTCTCCATACACAAAGCCTTTTTGAAATGACACTGTACCAGAAAAAAAAGTGAAACAATAATCTATCTAGTGATGAACTTTTATTTGGGTATTTACTGTGTGCCAGGCAACTAAGTGATTTATCTACATCTTGTGTCATTTAATCCTTAAGACAACGTGAGGAGGTTACTATTGATATCCACATTTTACAGATAGAAAAACTGAGGCTTGGTGCTGAATCAGGTCTATTCGATATCAGGACCCAAACTCTTAGGCCTCCTCTGAGATCACACCCCGGTAGTTTGTGTTTCTTCCACCTGGCTTCCTATCAGTTAATGGTAAGGGCGTTTGACATATACTGATAATTATAAAAAAGCAGGTACTAAAAATAGTGCAGGGAAGATGACAGCAGGTAATTGATTGATTTCAGGCTCTAAGATAAAGGAAAAGCAAAATTCACAGCAAGTTCTAGGCTTCCCTATAGGAAAAGCAGACCGTTGACTATGTAATAACATTTAAAGAGACCTAAAATCTTCCTTTACACTGGTATTAAACATCTTTCTCACCAGTCTTTTCTAGAGCCTGACATTAAGCCTTAACCTCCTTAGGGACTTTTTAAACGACACTTGTATCTTAAATGGGTCAACCGATGTGCTTCCTAGGAAATGGAACATATTAACTAATAAAAAGAAGGAATTAATTCATCTACTACCATCCCTTTTCAATTAACAGAGACACACATCTAAGTGTAAAGATTTCTGGAAAGAGTTTCTTCCCACTCTACTTTGTCATGTCTTAGATGTCCCCTCATCCTTTCACTAAAACCCTCTTGCCAAGGTGACCTTGTTGTTAAACCCACTGTTTTTTTTTCAGTCCTCATCTTATTCTCTCCAGCAGTCGACACCGTTGACAGCTTCCTCCATTTGAAAAACCCTCTTTTTTTGGTACCAGAACATCACATTCTCCTTGTTTCTTATTTCTCTGCCCCTTCCTCTCAGTTTCCTCTGTGAACTACTCCTCTTTTACTCTCCATCATGTGTCGAAGTTCCTCTGGGCTCTGTCCCAGGCCTTTACTCTTCTCTCTATATTAAGTCTGGGTCATCTCATCCACTCATGTAGTTTTAGTTACTATACTTACATGGACAACCTTAAAATTTCTACCTTCAGCTCAGAAGTCTATCCAGAGTTTCAGATCCATAGATTAAAATGTCTCCCAGATCTGTTAGACATTCTACAGATGTCTTAAATTCCACAATTCCCAAAATTCAGTTGTTATTCTCCAACCCCAAAATATGTTCATCTTCTGGTGTTCTCAATAAATGGTCCACCATCTACCCAGCTGCCAAGGGAGAAACCTGGGGTGTTATAGCCCTTGTCATTCTTCCTCATTCCCCACATCCAATCAGCCACCATCTGCTGTGTGTTCTACCTCTTAAATATTACTACTACTATCTATCTTCTACTGTGCTCTGCCCTCACTATCACTATCTTAATGCAAGACATCCTCTCTCCTCCGGAATGCTGCAACCAATTGCAACCAAGATCTTCATGCTACACGGTCTTCTTTGCCCACTCTTGGCAAAACCATATAATTTATCATCAAAATCAAATTTTATGATTGAAAAGGGACACTATTCATATTGACAGTAGAACTATAAGCAAAAATTGGATCTGTTTGGGCTTCCCTGGTGGCACAGTGGTTGAGAGTCCGCCTGCCGATGCAGGGGACACGGGTTCGTGCCCTGGTCAGGGAAGATCCCACATGCCGCGGAGCAGCTGGGCCCGTGAGCCATGGCCACTGGGCCTGCGCGTCCGGAGCCTGTGCTCTGCAATGGGAGAGAAAAAAAAAAAAAAAATTGGATCTGTTCTAGAAAATCAGGACATGTGATCATACTATCAGGCTGCAGTTAGAGAGACATCCTTCAAAAGCACATCCCTCACCATGTCACGTGTTTGCTTAAAAGGTATCCATGGCTCCCTCATTGCCTTCTGAAAGATGGTCAGACTTCCCAACAAGGCTCGGCATGGTCCCCACTTGGCTCTCATGCCTCATCTCTCACCCCTTTATCTCACCATTCTTCTGCCACACGTTAAATTCCCCCAAATTTATATACTCTCTCTTGATCCTAGAATGTTCTTGTGCTCTTGTGTCTTACTAAAAGTCTTTGTCTACTTCTCTGCTACCAGATTTCTTCAGGTTTCAGGCTAGATGCTACATCCATAGAAAAGTTTCTCCCAACCCTGAGAACGGACTGCTGTGCCCCTCCAGTGTGACACCAACACAATGCTTATCCCTATCCATGTGGCACTGCTATTGCTTAGTTTCTTATCTTTGTTGGCCATGAGATTATACTAGTGCCAGAAATTTCCTATATATAAGGCACTTAAAAGCATAAAAGTGATTTAAGGTTAGGGTGGAAAGGGAACAGAAAAGTAATTTGAGGTTAGGGGTGGCTAGCTAAATTTAATTAGTAAACATTCTATTTTTACTTATACCTACTGTTTATTGGTATATATTTAGAGGGGATAACAAATACTATAGGGGTAGAGGGCTTAAAAGTTCTCATAAACTACATGTTAGTACCACTAATGCACAAAACCAGAGGTCTGAAAGCATTTTTTTTTTTGCATTACGTGGGCCTCTCACTGTTGTGGCCTCTCCCATTGTGGAGCACGGGCTCCGGACGCGCAGGCTCAGCGGCCATGGCTCACGGGCCCAGCCGCTCCGCGGCATGTGGGATCTTCCCAGACCGGGGCACGAACCCGTGTCCCCTGCATCGGCAGGCGGACTCTCAACCACTGCACCACCAGGGAAGCCCTGAAAGCATTTTTGACTAAAACCTCTATCAATAAATAGTATGAGCATGCACTCTTAATATTTGGATTTTATAATTTATAAATTAAGCACATGTTCTAGTATACTAATATGTGATGTCCCATCTAAACATTCTCAGAAACAGAAATTAAAATTTTTCTAAAAAGGCAAAATACTGGCTCTCAATTTTTCTATACCTCAGTGGATCATCTATTGATTCCTTTCTGAATATCATTTTTAAAAATGGGTTGTGAAGGCAGGAATGGTAGCAGGTTGGCTGCTGTAACACCAACGCCAGGCCCAGCACAAAGCCCAGCACATAATAACCATCAATAGTTATTGAGTGAATGGAAGAAAGATTGGACTGGAGGATGGAGTGGCTTCCAGGGTGAAGTCAGATCCCCAGGAGGATCCTGTGGTATTCCATGGACAGCACGTAGGTGCTGTGGTTAGGAGGAGGAGGATTTAGCTGGGGAAGTGTTAGGAAGAGCAAATCCAAGTGGAGAAGTGAAAGATCCTCAAACAGAACGATAATCTCCACAGAGTAACCCGGGCTTCATGTAGTATATTATTATCAATTATACCCACAGAAATTATGTATTGGTTAATGCATTTGAGAACAAAAGCATTATGAAGCCAAGTGCAAAGAAACAGAATCCCTGGTAGCCATGTGATATTCACCATCACTGTGTCTCAAAAGTGAAATTCAGTGTTGCCACTTTAAGTTGAAAAACCAAAAGGAAGAAAGACAAATCTTTTGTTACCTCTTACTTTGTGTCAGTTACTCTTCTGGGTGTTTCACAGAAGTTACAAATTTGTGTCAGCATTTTTCCTGCACTCTGGGATTTTACCCTCCAACCCTAGAGAGGAGGTAAGATGAGTATGCAAATAAATACAAATCAAATAGAATAAAATAGCTTCAGGAATTATGGTACCAATAAATTTTGGATTTTATGCAACAGTTTGGATGTTCTGTGATTTTATTATTTTCAATGACAATGCATATAATGTACAACTAAAAGGTATTTCATTTAAAAATCTTTACAAGAATTTTCTTCTCAAAGTAATTGTTCTGAAAAAAAATGCTTCTTAATATAACTATGTTGCCCAATATTGGTTGTTATTTAAAAAAAAAAAAGATTATGGGAGAGTAATGAAGGGCTAGAGGGGTCTGGAGGAGAAAGTCTTTCACCAAGGGAATCAGAAACAGAATTGTGAAGAAAGCATTCAACAGCAGAAGAAACCATAAGCAAAAGGAAAAGACAACCCTCAGAATAGGAGAAAATATTTGCAAACAAAGCAACTGACAAGGGACTAATCACCAAAATATACAAACAGCTCATGTAACTCAATGTCAGAAAAACAAACAACCCAACCAAAAAATGGGTGGAAGACCTAAATAGACATTTCTCCGAAGAAGACATACAGATGGCCAACAAACACATGGAAAGATGTTCAACATCACTAATTATTAGAGATATGCAAATCAAAACTACAGTGAGGTATCACCTCACACCAGTCAAATGGCCATCATCAAAAATTCTGCAAACAGTAAATGCTAGAGAGGGTGTGGAGAAAAGGGAACTTTCCTGAACTGTTGATGGGAATGTAAATTGGTACAGCCATTATGGAGAACAGTACGGAGGGTCCTTAAGAAACTAAAAATAGAGCTACCATATGACCCAGCAATCCCACTCCCAGGCATATGTCTGGAGAAAACCATAATTCGAAAGGATGCATGTACCCCAATGTTCACTGAAGCATTATATACAATAGCCAGGACATGGAAGCAACCTAAATGTCCATCGACAGAGGAATGGATAGAGAAGACGTGGTACGTATATACAATGGAATACTACTCAGCCATAAAAAGGAATGAAATAGTGCCATTTATTTGCAGAGATGTGGATGGACCTAGAGACTGTCATACAGAGCGAAGTAAGTCAGAAGGAGAAAAACAAATATCATATATTAACGTGTATATGTGGAATCTGAAAAAATTGTTATAGACGATCTTACTTACAAAGCAGAAATAGAGACACAGATGTAGAGGACAAACATATGGATACCAAAGGGGAAGGGGGTGTGTGTGGGATGAACTGGGAGGTTGGGATTGGCATATATACACATATATATGTGTATATATTGGCATATATACACATATATATATTGGCATATATACATGGCATTGATACTATGTATAAATTATATAGCTAATGAAAACCTACTGTATAGCACAGGGAACTCTACTCAGTGCTCTTTGGTGACCTAAATGGGAAGAAAACCCAAAAAAGAGGGGATATATGTATATGTATAGCTGATTCACTTTGCTATACAGTAGAAACTAACACAACATTGTAAAGCAACTATATTCCAATAAAAATTAATTTAAAAAAAGGCATTCAGCTAAACAACAACAGCAAAAAATATGGAAAGGATTTCATCAAGCAACACTGACTGTAGGTGGATAGAATGGGCAAGCAAAAGGCTTTTAACCTACATAGATAGTAACACTCACCATAGTAACAAATGTCACCATGGAAGGGGACAGTCAGGACCAAGCCAGCTTAAAAAACATAATTGTTAGGAGCCCATCAACAAAATGTTGAAATGTTCTACTCAACCATGAAAATAATTTGTAGACCCTAGGAAATAATAATAGCTTTTGTAAAACTCACCCATATTCCTTATGCAGAACTTCTTTTGGTTGGGGGGTGGGGGACAAATAAAAATTTCTTCCAAAGAGCTTGAGTATGTTCAAGATGGAAAAGATACCTTCTCTGCTCTTCGTTAACTAAAATTGTGACTTTGATCCTCCCTTCACTGAAGAAGGGAAGAATCAAGCTTGATACCGTCATTGAAGAGTTAGCTGTTGATTCCCCCATCAAAGATATTCTAGATGTTGAGAAAAGTTACTGAGAGACAGAAGCAGAGTTCTTCTGCTGGTCATCACTGTAAGCATTGACATTTTCTCTTCCCAAAGCCAGTGAAAACCTGGCCAAAAGAAGGAAGGAAAAGAGGTGAGATCCAAAAACATTTACAAGGTAATATCATCAAGGAAAGTTTTCCAAAGACATGCAAGAAAGGGTGTCTGCCTTCCAAGATGAAAAACACAAATGTACTATGTAAGTAAACATATCATCATCTCTTTTTATATCTGAAAATTTGAATGGGTTTTGTAAAACAAATTTCAAGCATTTTTAATGACTCAAAATACTAGCAATTACTAATAGGATTTGGGGGAGACAGCTAAGAAGAGATTCATTTCTGAAGTGAAAGTAATCAATATGCTTGTGAATATTCTTCCATTTCATATATTTTCCTTAAGATTTCTGCATTAAGTGACTTTTCAGACCTATAATTCACCACCACTGACGTCAGAAAATAATAACCCATTGTTCTGGCCAGATAATAACAAAGGAAGTTTCTCAAAGGATCGTGGAGAAAGATGAACAATGTCTATAGTCTGTCAGAAGTTAAGCAGGAAAAAAATTGTTTTCTTTGTATCCACCTCACTTCCAAAAATAACATTAAATTTCTCAAGATATGCAAACAACATGGTGTTTATGCTCCTCGAGAGAAAGGATCAGACCTGATAGAGTCTTATTGTGTTCAGTGAGTGGTAGATTGCATGAGTTAGAGGATTGTTTCAGAGGTTACAGGCAAACACAAGTCCCATGGCTTGAATTCTGATGCTTTGATTCAGGAGCACTGGCTGGTTTTTTCTAGGGTGATAGAAATGAAAGTCACATATTCTTACTCTTTTCTGAAACTAAGACAAGAAGCTGACATGACCTGGAAGCCAGAATATCTAATGAGTTTGAGTTCCTCTTTCTGGAAGAATGTTTCAAATTTTCATAAGTACATTTCAGATTCATTCTACTAATTTTTAACAGCTTTATACATACCAAAATTTTATTTTTTATTTTTTGCAGTACGCGGGCCTCTCACTGTTGTGGCCTCTCCCGTTGCGGAGCACAGCTCCGGATGCGCAGGCTCAGCGGCCATGGCTCATGAGCCCAGCCGCTCCGCGGCATGTGGGATCTTCCTGGACCGGGGCACGAACCTGTGTCCCCTGCAACGGCAGGCGGACTCTCAACCACTGTGCCACCAGGGAAGCCCCATACCATATATTTTTAATGTACAATTCAATGGTTTCTAGTAAATGTACAGAGTTGTGTAACCATCACCACAATCCAAATTTAAAACACTATCACCCCAAAATGAAACTTCATGCTGTTTGCAGTCACCCCTTACCCACACTCCAACTCCCCAGGAAATTAATCTGCTATCTGTCACTATAAATTTACATTTTCTGGACTTTTCTTTTAATGAAATTCTACAATATGTGATCTTCTGTGTCTGGCTTCTTCCACTTAACATAATGGTTTTAAAGGTCATCCATGCTGTAGTATGCATCACTACTCCATTCCTTTTCATTGTTCAAGAGTATCCTGTTGTATGGATACACCAGTTTTTGTTTACCTGTTCACCAGTTGATGGACATTTGGACTGTTTCCTTTGGGGGGCTAATGTGAATAATGCTGCTAATGAACATTTACATACAAGTCTCTGTGTGGATATATGATTTCATTTCTCTTAGGTAGATAACTAGGAGTGAAATTGCTGGGTCATATATTTATGTTTAACATTTCTAGAAACTACCAAACTACTTTGCAAAGTGGCTGCAGCATCATTCTACCTAACTGTAAATTTCCTGAGCACCAGATAAATATCACTGTGCTTTGAACAAACCTTGATTTCCTAACCCAAGTGGACTCTAAACCTCTCCCAGCTCTTAGCAGTTAATGTACTTCCATCATTCTATCATTTTCTACTCTATGTATTACTCAAGTGATATAATTTGATGAAATTAAATACTGGTTACTTGGAACCATTAAGAAATCTGAATACAAATGGGCTTTGAAAAGTTATCCGTCTTTTTTGTAAAGCAGCTTGAAAATGTCAGAAACATTCATATCACTGTTACTTTTACTGTGAAGAGTTCCATCAAAGTGGTGAAGGGTTGACGACGAGTAAGAAGCATCGTCGTGTGATTCGGGAAGATCCCTCAGTAAGTCATCTCCATAAAGAGACAGAGGAGAGTCCTTAGATTTAGTCTTTAGAGTGGTGTGACATTTCTGTGAAAAACAATATTTTGTGAGACTGTTGCTTGAGAAGCCCATGAAAAATAAAAAAGGAAACGAAACACTGTTCACAGATCAACACATATCTTTTCTCCTCGAATGACTTCTCCATTGTCAACCTCAAGAGAGCCAAGCTACCACCATGACTTTCAGCAGAGATCTTAATACCAGGACTGAAGCAGTCAACTTTTCACAGGGAGAAGAAAAATGTAAATTTCACTTAAAAAAAAAGAAAATCCACGTTTAATGGAAGAATAAGGCCTCCCCCTAGTGGATAATTTAAGAATTTGGTTTCCACAGTCTAATTTGGGATTTACACAGTAAAATATCATAATTGATACATAGAATGAGTTATAAAATAGAAATGCTAATAATTAGTTCTTACGTGAAGCCCATCAAAACTTGAAAAGGATTCCCTAATCTTTCAAGGAGACCAGGAAAGTTCACAGTCACCAATGATACATTTAAAAGTAAACTTTTAGAAGCATGGAGAACATTTAGCTAGGTGATCAAAAATATATTCATCTCAAAGCAGCAGTGACTCCGCATCACAATCCTCAGCACCGTATGAACTGCCATGGTGCCCAGGCCATCAGAGTCTAGGGTACTTCCCTCAGCAGCCCTGTGGATTGACCAGATTTTCCAGAGTCAGAAGACAAAAACATGTGCTTCTCATTCAGGTCATTTGGGGCTATAATAGGATTTTTATAACCATATATAGCAGTCAAATTGTATGGCTTTTATTATGAGTTTAATTAAAATTCTAGAGAACAACAGATTTGAGGATTATAATTGTTCTGTATTTATTAAAACCTCAGCACCTGTGCAGTGATTAAACAAAAATTATGCTAATCTTTGAGGATTCACCATGTTATAGGCACTGGTAAGGACTTCGTATAAATTATTTTACATAATCCCCAAAACAGTCCTAAACTTCTGCCTTTTACAGATGAAGAAACTGGCACAGAAGTGGTAGAACTGGAATCTGAGCCAAGAAGTCCAACTCCAGAGATCACATCCTTTATCTCTGAAGGGAAACAGAAACGAAGTCAGTAAAATACAAAGTGATTGTATATTTCTCAATGTGTTCAAGGAGAAGTGTATATCCTTTTCTAATTTATATTATTTCTTTGGTAATTTTAAAGAAATTGCTAACATCTCAATTCAGTTTTAGAACAAGCACTGAAGTGACAACCAGAAGTCCTAGGCGCTTTGTTTCTGCCTTTCACTTCCCTTTTGACCTTAGACCATTCATTTAACCTCTGTAGTGAAATGACCTGCCTCTTTTCCTAGTGTTCCTGGTATTGAAGCCATAAGGTGTTATATTGAAGTCAATGGGATTAGTAGGGTCACCACTGAAGTGCATAAATGTTCCCAAACCCACTGAAAGACAGTCATAACCAAACATAAAATATGAATCCAGACCTTCAGTTATGAGAGAAATGCAGTTGACAGAGCATGAGGATCATTTGGTACCGCATCCCTGCAGCCTCCGTTTCCTTTGCTGTATAGTAACATCGACTAGGATTCAGTGTTTCTATGTGGTAGAGCTGTTAGCCTTTGGCAAGGCAGCTCTTGGTTGTGCAGGATTATCTCATGATTGCAAGACAGTTAACATCGTTGACCCCCATCTTTAAAATGCTAGTAGAGCCCCACACCTCCCAAAAGTCACTCCTATGGGAAATGGTACAACCTCCTGGGGAAAACCATGGCAAAGATCCTTCAGGCCGTGGAATCTTTGTGTATTACTTTGCCCAAAGTTTGTCAAATACAAAGAGATTATCATTAAGGTCAACAAACCATATGCACTTTGAGACAACCACTCAACAGCACAGATGGTTGCTTTGGGGGGTTCACTGCACCCAGTGAGGAAGACATCCAAAGCCAAGGAGGGCACTTGAAATGTGTGGTAGTGGTTCCTGTAGTCATCTTGCTTTTTGGTCTCACTGCTGACTTTTGGCAGATTTAGAAACTAGCATTTGAAAAATGGCACTATGATTTTTGATCCTCTGCATGAAATTGTAACTGATCAGACACAGGGAAAAGCAAAATAAGGCTTATAGGGTGTGGGGATAACGCTTGTGTGTATAAGGGTTAGTATAGTTCAAAGACACTCTGGGTTGCAAAATAAATAAAATGCGTTCCTTATTTTTCTATAGTTCAACCTTAATTTCAACACCCTATTCCCCATAACAACAGAAAATTGATCTAATCATTCAAAACAAAAAACCAAGGTTTTCTCAGCATTTTTAAATTTAAACTCAGTATACCTCCTCTCCTTCATTCCTTCATCATTTGTGGGGTTGAGAAGCTAATCACAACAATAATAATAACAACAGTTAAAGTTTTTGAGCTCTGCATTCCCATCCCCAGACAATGCTTTCTATCATGATAGATTGGTCTGCGTTTTATATAAATGGATTATACACTATGTACTCTATTTGCTTTCTTTCATTCTCTTAACATAATCACTTTGAGATTCATCCATATTGTTACATATCAATAATTCATTCCTTTTATTGTATGGTTATACTTCTAATTTCTATCCATTCAATAGCTAATAGAATTTTTGGTTGTTTACAGTTTTTAACCATCACAAATAGAGCCACCGTGAATACTCATGTTCAAGCCTTTTTGTGAACATGTACTTCTATATCCTTGAGAATTCTTGAGTAAACACCTAGAAGTGGTATGGTGGGATCATATGGTAGGTGTACATACATCTTTTTAAGAAAATGCCAAACTTTTTTCCAAAGTGATTTTATCATTTTACATTCCCACCAAGAATGTATGGAAAGTTCACGTTTCCCAACGTTTTATATAACCAGGCTTTTTCAATGTCAGTTATCCAAATGAGTAAGTAGAGGTATCTCACTGTGGTTTAATTTACTTTTCCATAGTGACTAATGATCTTGGGCATCTTGTTATGTGTTTATTTACAATCTGTATAACATCTTTGAAAAAAATATCTGTTCAAAGATCTTGCTCGGGCTTCCCTGGTGGCACAGTGGTTGAGAGTCCGCCTGCCGATGCAGGGGACACGGGTTCGTGCCCCGGTCCAGGAAGATCCCACATGCCACAGAGCGGCTGGGCCTGTGAGCCATGGCCGCTGAGCCTGCGCGTCCGGAGCCTGTGCTCCACAACGGCAGAGGCCACAACAGTGAGAGGCCCGCGTACCGCAAAAAAAAAAAAAAAAAAAAAAAAATCTTGCTCATTTTCTATTAGACTGTTTTCCTTTTATTAAGTAGTAGGACATTTTTATGTTCTAAAAACAAGTCCTTTATCAGATGTATGTTTTGCAATATTTGATCCCAGTTTTGTTTGCTTAACAGAGTAAAAGTTTTCAGTTTTGATAACGTCTACTTTACTGATTTCTTTTGTTATGAATTGTGATTTTGGTGTTGTATTTAAGAAAACTTTTCCAAGGACAACATCACTAAAGTTGTCTCCTATGTTATCTTCTGGAATTTCTAAGTTTGTGAACCATTTCAATGTACTTTGTGTCTATGTTGTGAGGTAAGAGAAGCTTTAGTTTTTGCATGTGGCTATGAAATGGTTCTGTACCATTTGTTGAAAAAAGTGTCCTTGCTCCCCCTTGAATTAAATTCCTCATTGAATCCCACTAATCTATTTGTCTATCTTTACACCAATATCACACTTTTGTTTTTACAGATTTACCGAAATATAACTGACATATAACATTGTGTAAGTTTAAAGTATACCATGTGGTGATTTGATACATGTATGTATTGTGAAATGTTTCCACAATGAGGTTACATAACACATCCTTCACCTCATATTAATACCATCTTGTAGTTGTTATGGTGAGAATACTAAAGTTCTCCTCTCACAGCAACTTTCAAGTATAAAATACATTGCTGTTCAGGGAGATCAGCTCGGTGCTTTGTGACCACCTGGATGGGTGGGATAGGGAGGGTGGGAGGGAGGGAGACGCAAGAGGGAGGAGATATGGGAACATATGTGTATGTATAACTGATTTACTTTGTTATAAAGCAGAAACTAACACACCATTGTAAAGCAATTATACTCCAATAAAGACGTAAAAAAAAAAAAAAGCAACCTAATACAAAGCAGTGACAGCAGCAGGTCACTGCCCCACACTTGGG